>NC_091181.1:22284658-22468139 GCF_040958095.1 Procambarus clarkii
TGCAGAGAGCCAGAATTCGTATTTAAATTATGGTTCATGTATCGAATTTGGGATGTTTGGGATATTTTGAAAACTGCAGGGGGTTTGGGCAAAATGTGACCCAGCGCCGCATTCTTTAATTGGCAATTTTTGGTATAAAAAGTCGGAATTTCAAACGGCGAATAGGTGCAGAGAGCCAGAATTTGGGTCCAAATATGGCTCAGGTATCGAATTTGGGATGTTTGGGATATTTTGAAAACTGCAGGGGGTTTGGCAAAATGTGACCCACCACCGCTCTCAGTAATTGGCAGATTTTTAGTATAAAATGTCGGAATTTCAAACTGCGAATAGGTGCAAAGAGCCAGAATTTGGGTCCATAATATGACTCAGGTATCGAATTTGGGATGTTTGGGATATTTTGAAAACTGCAGGGGGTTTTGGGCAAAATGTGACCCACCGCCGCTCTCAGTAATTGGCAGATTTTTGGTATAAAAAGTCGGAATTTCAAACTGCGAATAGGTGCAGAGAGCCAGAATTTGGGTCCAAAATATGGCTCAGGTATCGAATTTGGGATGTTTGGGATATTTTGAAAACTGCAGGGGGGTTTGGGCAAAATGTGACCCACCGCCGCTTTCAGTAATTGGCAGATTTTTGTATAAAAATTCGGAATTTAAAACTGCGAATAGGTGCAGAGCCAGAATTTGGGTCCAAAATATGGCTCGGTATCGAATTTGGGATTTTTGGGATATTTTGAAAACTGCAGGGGGGTTTGGGCAAAATGTGACTCACTGCTGCTTTCAGTAATTGGCATATTTTTGGTATAAAAAGTCATAATTTCAAACTGGACTACGTGCAGAGAGCCAGAATTTGGGTCCAAAATATGGATCAGGTATCGAATTTGGGATGATTGGGATATTTTGAAAACTGCAAGGGGTTTGGGCAAAATGACCCAACGCCTCTTTCAGTAATTGGCAGATTTGTTGTATAAAAAGTCGGAATTTCAAACAGCGAATAGGTGCAGAGAGCCAGAATTTGGGTTCAAAATATGACTCAGGTATCGAATTTGGGATGTTTGGGATATTTTGAAAACTGCAGGGGGGGGTTTGGGCAAAATGTGACCCACCGACGCTTTCAGTAATTGGCATATTTTTGGTATAAAAAAGTCGGAATTTCAAACTGCGAATAGGTGCAGAACAGCCAGAATTTGGGTCCAAAATATGGCTCAGTATCGAATTTGGGATGTTTGGGATATTTTGAAAACTGCAGGGGGGTTTGGGCAAAATGTGACCCACCGCCGCTTTCAGTAATTGGCATATTTTTTGGTATAAAAATTCGGAATTTCAAACTGCGAATAGGTGCAGAGAGCCAGAATTTGGGTCCAAAATATGGCTCAGGTATCGAATTTGGGATATTTTGAAAACTGCAAGGGGGTTTGGGCAAAATGTGTCCCATAGCCACTCTCAGTAATTGGCAGATTTTTTGTATAAAAAGGAGGCATTTCAAACGGCGAATAGGTGCAGAGAGCCGGAATTTGGGTCAAAATATGGCTCAGGTATCGAATTTGGGATGTTTGGGATATTATGAAAACTGCAGGGTGGTTTGGGAAAAATGTGACCCACCGCCGCTTTCAGTAATTGGCAGATTTTTGTTATAAAATGTCGGAATTTTAAACTGCGAATAGGTGCAGAGAGCCAGAATTTGGGTCAAAATATGGTTCAGGTATCGAATTTGGGATGTTTGGGATATTTTGGAAAACTGCAGGGGGGTTTGGGCAAATGTGACCCACCGCTGCTTTCAGTAATTGGCAGATTTTTGGTATAAAAAAGTCGGAATTTCAAATAGCGAATAGGTGCAGAGAGCCAGAATTTGGGTCCAAAATATGGATCATTTATCGAATTTGGGTTGTTTGGGATATTTTGAAAACGGCGGGGGGGTTTAGGCAAAATGTGACACACAGCCTCATTCAGTAATTGGTATATTTTTGGTATAAAAAGTCGGAATTTCACACTGCGAATAGGTGCAGAGAGCCAGAATTCGTATTTAAATTATGGTTCATGTATCGAATTTGGGATGTTTGGGATATTTTGAAAACTGCAGGGGGGTTTGGGCAAAATGTGACCCAGCGCCGCATTCTTTAATTGGCAATTTTTTGGTATAAAAGTCGGAATTTCAAACGGCGAATAGGTGCAGAGAGCCAGAATTTGGGTCCAAAATATGGCTCAGGTATCGAATTTGGGATGTTTGGGATATTTTGAAAACTGCAGGGGGGTTTGGGCAAAATGTGACCCACCACCGCTCTCAGTAATTGGCAGATTTTTAGTATAAAATGTCGGTATTTCAAACTGCGAATAGGTGCAAAGAGCCAGAATTTGGGTCCATAATATGACTCAGGTATCGAATTTGGGATGTTTGGGATATTTTGAAAACTGCAGGGGGTTTGGGCAAAATGTGACCCACCGCCGCTCTCAGTAATTGGCATATTTTTGGTATAAAAAGTCGGAATTTCAAACTGCGAATAGGTGCAGAGAGCCAGAATTTGGGTCCAAAATATGGCTCAGGTATCGAATTTGGGATGTTTGGGATATTTTGAAAACTGCAGGGGGTTTGGGCAAAATATGACCCACCGCCGCTTTCAGTAATTGGCAGATTTTTGGTATAAAAATTCGGAATTTAAAACTGCGAATAGGTGCAGAGAGCCAGAATTTGGGTCCAAAATATGGCTCAGGTATCGAATTTGGGATTTTTGGGATATTTTGAAAACTGCAGGGGGGTTTGGGCAAAATGTGACTCACTGCTGATTTCAGTAATTGGCATATTTTTGTATAAAAAGTCATAATTTCAAACTGGGACTACGTGCAGAGAGCCAGAATTTGGGTCCAAAATATGGATCAGGTATCGAATTTGGGATGATTGGATATTTTGAAAACTGCAAGGGGGTTTGGGCAAAATGTGACCCAACGCCTCTTTCAGTAATTGGCAATTTGTTGTATAAAAAGTCGGAATTTCAAACAGCGAATAGGTGCAGAGAGCCAGAATTTGGGTTCAAAATATGACTCAGGTATCGAATTTGGGATGTTTGGGATATTTTGAAAACTGCAGGGGGGGGTTTGGGCAAAATGTGACCCACCGCCGCTTTCAGTAATTGGCATATTTTTGGTATAAAAAGTCGGAATTTCAAACTGCGAATAGGTGCAGACAGCCAGAATTTGGGTCCAAAATATGGCTCAGGTATCGAATTTGGGATGTTTGGGATATTTTGAAACTGCAGGGGGGGTTTGGGCAAAATGTGACCCACCGCCGCTTTCAGTAATTGGCATATTTTTGGTATAAAAATTCGAATTTCAAACTGCGAATAGGTGCAGAGAGCCAGAATTTGGGTCCAAAATATGGCTCAGGTATCGAATTTGGGATATTTTGAAAACTGCAAGGGGGTTTGGGCAAAATGTGTCCCATAGCCACTCTCAGTAATTGGCAGATTTTTTGTATAAAAAGGAGGCATTTCAAACGGCGAATAGGTGCAGAGAGCCGGAATTTGGGTCAAAATATGGCTCAGGTATCGAATTTGGGATGTTTGGGATATTATGAAAACTGCAGGGTGGTTTGGGAAAAATGTGACCCACCGCCGCTTTCAGTAATTGGCAGATTTTGTTATAAATGTCGGAATTTTAAACTGCGAATAGGTGCAGAGAGCCAGAATTTGGGTCCAAAATATGGTTCAGGTATCGAATTTGGGATGTTTGGGATATTTTGAAAACTGCAGGGGGTTTGGGCAAAATGTGACCCACCGCTGCTTTCAGTAATTGGCAGATTTTTGGTATAAAAAGTCGGAATTTCAAATAGCGAATAGTGCAGAGAGCCAGAATTTGGGTCCAAAAATATGGATCATTTATCGAATTTGGGTGTTTGGGATATTTTGAAAACGGCGGGGGGTTTAGGCAAAATGTGACACACAGCCTCATTCAGTAATTGGTATATTTTTGGTATAAAAGTCGGAATTTCACACTGCGAATAGGTGCAGAGAGCCAGAATTTGTATATAAATTATGTTCATGTATCGAATTTGGGATGTTTGGGATATTTTGAAAACTGCAGGGGGGTTTGGGCAAAATGTGACCCACCGCCGCTTTCAGTAATTGGCATATTTTTGGTATAAAAATTCGGAATTTCAAACTGCGAATAGGTGCAGAGAGCCAGAATTTGGGTCCAAAATATGGCTCAGGTATCGAATTTGGGATATTTTGAAAACTGCAAGGGGTTTGGGCAAAATGTGTCCCATAGCCACTCTAAGTAATTGGCAGATTTTTTTATAAAAAGGATGAATTTCAAACGGCGAATAGGTGCAGAGAGCCGGAATTTGGGTCAAAATATGGCTCAGGTATCGAATTTGGGATGTTTGGGATATTTTGAAAACTGCAGGGTGGTTTGGGAAAATGTGACCCACCGCCGCTTTCAGTAATTGGCAGATTTTTGTTATAAAATGTCGGAATTTTAAACTGCGAATAGGTGCAGAGAGCCAGAATTTGGGTCCAAAATATGGTTCAGGTATCGAATTTGGGATGTTTGGGATATTTTGAAAACTGCAGGGGGGTTTGGGCAAAATGTGACCCACCGCTGCTTTCAGTAATTGGCAGATTTTTGGTATAAAAAGTCGGAATTTCAAATAGCGAATAGGTGCAGAGAGCCAGATTTGGGTCCAAAATATGGATCATTTATCGAATTTGGGTTGTTTGGGATATTTTGAAAACGGCGGGGGGTTTAGGCAAAATGTGACACACAGCCTCATTCAGTAATTGGTATATTTTGGTATAAAAAGTCGGAATTTCACACTGCGAATAGGTGCAGAGAGCCAGAATTCGTATATAAATTATGGTTCATGTATCGAATTTGGGATGTTTGGGATATTTTGAAAACTGCAGGGGGTTTGGGCAAAATGTGACCCAGCGCCGCATTCTTTAATTGGCAATTTTTTGGTATAAAAAGTCGGAATTTCAAACGGCGAATAGGTGCAGAGAGCCAGAATTTGGGTCCAAAATATGGCTCAGGTATCGAATTTGGGATGTTTTGGGATATTTTGAAAACTGCAGGGGGTTTGGGCAAAATGTGACTCACCACCGCTTTCAGTAATTGGCAGATTTTTGGTATAAAAATTCGGAATTTCAAACTGCGAATAGGTGCAGAGAGCCAGAATTTGGGTCCAAAATATGGCTCAGGTATCGAATTTGGGATGTTTGGGATATTTTGAAAACTGCAGGGGGTTTGGGCAAAATGTGACCCACCACCGCTCTCAGTAATTGGCAGATTTTTAGTATAAAATGTCGGAATTTCAAACTGCGAATAGGTGCAAAGAGCCAGAATTTGGGTCCATAATATGGCTCAGGTATCGAATTTGGGATGTTTGGGATATTTTGAAAACTGCAGGGGTTTGGGCAAAATGTGACCCACCGCCGCTCTCAGTAATTGGCAGATTTTTGGTATAAAAAGTCGGAATTTCAAACAGCGAATAGGTGCAGAGAGCCAGAATTTGGGTCCAAAATATGACTCAGGTATCGAATTTGGGATGTTTGGGATATTTTGAAAACTGCAGGGGGGGTTTGGGCAAAATGTGACCCACCGCCGCTTTCAGTAATTGGCATATTTTTGGTATAAAAATTCGGAATTTCAAACTTCGAATAGGTGCAGAGAGCCAGAATTTGGGTCCAAAATATGGCTCAGGTATCGAATTTGGGATATTTTGAAAACTGCAAGGGGGTTTGGGCAAAATGTGTCCATAGCCACTCTAAGTAATTGGCAGATTTTTTGTATAAAAAGGATGAATTTCAAACGGCGAATAGGTGCAGAGAGCCGGAATTTGGGTCAAAATATGGCTCAGGTATCGAATTTGGGATGTTTGGGATATTTTGAAAACTGCAGGGTGGTTTGGGAAAAATGTGACCCCGCCGCTTTCAGTAATTGGCAGATTTTTGTTATAAAATGTCGGAATTTTAAACTGCGAATAGGTGCAGAGAGCCAGAATTTGGGTCCAAAATATGGTTCAGGTATCGAATTTGGGATGTTTGGGATATTTTGAAAACTGCAGGGGGTTTGGGCAAAATGTGACCACCGCTGCTTTCAGTAATTGGCAGATTTTTGGTATAAAAAGTCGGAATTTCAAATAGCGAATAGGTGCAGAGAGCCAGAATTTGGGTCCAAAAATGGATCATTTATCGAATTTGGGTTGTTTGGGATATTTTGAAAACGGCGGGGGGGTTTAGGCAAAATGTGACACACAGCCTCATTCAGTAATTGGTATATTTTTGGTATAAAAAGTCGGAATTTCACACTGCGAATAGGTGCAGAGAGCCAGAATTCGTATATAAATTATGGTTCATGTATCGAATTTGGGATGTTTGGGATATTTTGAAAACTGCAGGGGGGTTTGGGCAAAATGTGACCCAGCGCCGCATTCTTTAATTGGCAAATTTTTGGTATAAAAAGTCGGAATTTCAAACGGCGAATAGGTGCAGAGAGCCAGAATTTGGGTCCAAATATGGCTCAGGTATCGAATTTCGGATGTTTGGGATATTTTGAAAACTGCAGGGGGTTTGGGCAAAATGTGACTCACCACCGCTTTCAGTAATTGGCAGATTTTTGGTATAAAATTCGGAATTTCAAACTGCGAATAGGTGCAGAGAGCCAGAATTTGGGTCCAAAATATGGCTCAGGTATCGAATTTGGGATGTTTGGGATATTTTGAAAACTGCAGGGGGGTTTGGGCAAAATGTGACCCACCACCGCTCTCAGTAATTGGCAGATTTTTAGTATAAAATGTCGGAATTTCAAACTGCGAATAGGTGCAAAGAGCCAGAATTTGGGTCCATAATATGGCTCAGGTATCGAATTTGGGATGTTTGGGATATTTTGAAAACTGCAGGGGGTTTGGGCAAAATGTGACCCACCGCCGCTCTCAGTAATTGGCAGATTTTTGGTATAAAAAGTCGGAATTTCAAACTGCGAATAGGTGCAGAGAGCCAGAATTTGGGTCCAAAATATGGCTCAGGTATCGAATTTGGGATGTTTGGGATATTTTGAAAACTGCAGGGGGGTTTGGGCAAATGTGACTCACTGCTGCTTTCAGTAATTGGCATATTTTTGGTATAAAAAGTCATAATTTCAAACTGGACTACGTGCAGAGAGCCAGAATTTGGGTCCAAAATATGGATCAGGTATCGAATTTGGGATGATTGGGATATTTTGAAAACTGTAAGGGGGTTTGGGCAAAATGTGACCCAACGCCTCTTTCAGTAATTGGCAGATTTGTTGTATAAAAAGTCGGAATTTCAAACAGCGAATAGGTGCAGAGAGCCAGAATTGGGTCCAAAATATGAATCAGGTATCGAATTTGGGATGTTTGGGATATTTTGAAAACTGCAGGGGGGGTTTGGGCAAAATGTGACCCACCGCCGCTTTCAGTAATTGGCATATTTTTGGTATAAAAAGTCGGAATTTCAAACTGCGAATAGTGCAGACAGCCAGAATTTGGGTCCAAAATATGGCTCAGGTATCGAATTTGGGATGTTTGGGATATTTTGAAAACTGCAGGGGGGTTTGGGCAAAATGTGACCCACCGCCGCTTTCAGTAATTGGCATATTTTTGGTATAAAAATTCGGAATTTCAAACTGCGAATAGGTGCAGAGAGCCAGAATTTGGGTCCAAAATATGGCTCAGGTATCGAATTTGGGATATTTTGAAAACTGCAAGGGGGTTTGGGCAAAATGTGTCCCATAGCCACTCTCAGTAATTGGCAGATTTTTTGTATAAAAAGGAGGAATTTCAAACGGCGAATAGGTGCAAGAGCCAGAATTTGGGTCAAAATATGGCTCAGGTATCGAATTTGGGACGTTTGGGATATTTTGAAAACTGCAGGGTGGTTTGGGAAAAATGTGACCCACCGCCGCTTTCAGTAATTGGCAGATTTTTGTTATAAAATGTCGGAATTTTAAACTGCGAATAGGTGCAGAGAGCCAGAATTTGGGTCCAAAATATGGTTCAGGTATCGAATTTGGGATGTTTGGGATATTTGAAAACTGCAGGGGGTTTGGGCAAAATGTGACCCACCGCTGCTTTCAGTAATTGGCAGATTTTTGGTATAAAAAGTCGGAATTTCAAATAGCGAATAGGTGCAGAGAGCCAGAATTTGGGTCCAAAATATGGATCATTTATCGAATTTGGGTTTTTGGGATATTTTGAAAACGCGGGGGGGTTTAGGCAAAATGTGACACACAGCCTCATTCAGTAATTGGTATATTTTTGGTATAAAAAGTCGGAATTTCACACTGCGAATAGGTGCAGAGAGCCAGAATTCGTATATAAATTATGGTTCATGTATCGAATTTGGGATGTTTGGGATATTTTGAAAACTGCAGGGGGGTTTGGGCAAAATGTGACCCAGCGCCGCATTCTTTAATTGGCAAATTTTTGGTATAAAAAGTCGGAATTTCAAACGGCGAATAGGTGCAGAGAGCCAGAATTTGGGTCCAAAATATGGCTCAGGTATCGAATTTCGGATGTTTGGGATATTTTGAAAACTGCAGGGGGGTTTGGCAAAATGTGACTCACCACCGCTTTCAGTAATTGGCAGATTTTTGGTATAAAAATTCGGAATTTCAAACTGCGAATAGGTGCAGAGAGCCAGAATTTGGGTCCAAAATATGGCTCAGGTATCGAATTTGGGATGTTTGGGATATTTTGAAAACTGCAGGGGGTTTGGGCAAAATGTGACCCACCACCGCTCTCAGTAATTGGCAGATTTTTAGTATAAAATGTCGGAATTTCAAACTGCGAATAGGTGCAAAGAGCCAGAATTTGGGTCCATAATATGGCTCAGGTATCGAATTGGGATGTTTGGGATATTTTGAAAACTGCAGGGGTTTGGGCAAAATGTGTCCCATAGCCACTCTCAGTAATTGGCAGATTTTTTGTATAAAAAGGAGAATTTCAAACGGCGAATAGGTGCAGAGAGCCAGAATTTGGGTCAAAATATGGCTCAGGTATCGAATTTGGGACGTTTGGGATATTTTGAAAACTGCAGGGTGGTTTGGGAAAATGTGACCCACCGCCGCTTTCAGTAATTGGCAGATTTTTGTTATAAAATGTCGGAATTTTAAACTGCGAATAGGTGCAGAGAGCCAGAATTTGGGTCCAAAATATGGTTCAGGTATCGAATTTGGGATGTTTGGGATATTTTGAAAACTGCAGGGGGGTTTGGGCAAAATGTGACCCACCGCTGCTTTCAGTAATTGGCAGATTTTTGGTATAAAAAGTCGGAATTTCAAATAGCGAATAGGTGCAGAGAGCCAGAATTTGGGTCCAAAATATGGATCATTTATCGAATTTGGGTTGTTTGGGATATTTTGAAAACGGCGGGGGGGTTTAGGCAAAATGTGACACACAGCCTCATTCAGTAATTGGTATATTTTTGGTATAAAAAGTCGGAATTTCACACTGCGAATAGGTGCAGAGAGCCAGAATTCGTATATAAATTATGGTTCATGTATCGAATTTGGGATGTTTGGGATATTTTGAAAACTGCAGGGGGGTTTGGGCAAAATGTGACCCAGCGCCGCATTCTTTAATTGGCAAATTTTGGTATAAAAAGTCGGAATTTCAAACGCGAATAGGTGCAGAGAGCCAGAATTTGGGTCCAAAATATGGCTCAGGTATCGAATTTCGGATGTTTGGGATATTTTGAAAACTGCAGGGGGTTTGGGCAAAATGTGACTCACCACGCTTTCAGTAATTGGCAGATTTTTGGTATAAAAATTCGGAATTTCAAACTGCGAATAGGTGCAGAGAGCCAGAATTTGGGTCCAAAATATGGCTCAGGTATCGAATTTGGGATGTTTGGGATATTTTGAAAACTGCAGGGGGTTTGGGCAAAATGTGACCCACCACCGCTCTCAGTAATTGGCAGATTTTTAGTATAAAATGTCGGAATTTCAAACTGCGAATAGGTGCAAAGAGCCAGAATTTGGGTCCATAATATGGCTCAGGTATCGAATTTGGGATGTTTGGGATATTTTGAAAACTGCAGGGGGTTTGGGCAAAATGTGACCCACCGCCGCTCTCAGTAATTGGCAGATTTTTGTATAAAAAGTCGGAATTTCAAACTGCGAATAGGTGCAGAGAGCCAGAATTTGGGTCCAAAATATGGCTCAGGTATCGAATTTGGGATGTTTGGGATATTTTGAAAACTGCAGGGGGTTTGGGCAAAATGTGACTCACTGCTGCTTTCAGTAATTGGCATATTTTTGGTATAAAAAGTCATAATTTCAAACTGGACTACTGCAGAGAGCCAGAATTTGGGTCCAAAATATGGATCAGGTATCGAATTTGGGATGATTGGGATATTTTGAAAACTGTAAGGGGGTTTGGGCAAAATGTGACCCAACGCCTCTTTCAGTAATTGGCAGATTTGTTGTATAAAAAGTCGGAATTTCAAACAGCGAATAGGTGCAGAGAGCCAGAATTGGGGTCCAAAATATGACTCAGGTATCGAATTTGGGATGTTTGGGATATTTTGAAAACTGCAGGGGGGGTTTGGGCAAAATGTGACCCACCGCCGCTTTCAGTAATTGGCATATTTTTGGTATAAAAAGTCGGAATTTCAAACTGCGAATAGGTGCAGACAGCCAGAATTTGGGTCCAAAATATGGCTCAGGTATCGAATTTGGGATGTTTGGGATATTTTGAAAACTGCAGGGGGTTTGGGCAAAATGTGACCCACCGCCGCTTCAGTAATTGGCATATTTTTGGTATAAAAATTCGGAATTTCAAACTGCGAATAGGTGCAGAGAGCCAGAATTTGGGTCCAAATATGGCTCAGGTATCGAATTTGGATATTTTGAAAACTGCAAGGGGGTTTGGGCAAAATGTGTCCCATAGCCACTCTCAGTAATTGGCAGATTTTTTGTATAAAAAGGAGGAATTTCAAACGGCGAATAGGTGCAGAGAGCCAGAATTTGGTCAAAATATGGCTCAGGTATCGAATTTGGGACGTTTGGGATATTTTGAAAACTGCAGGGTGGTTTGGGAAAAATGTGACCCACCGCCGCTTTCAGTAATTGGCAGATTTTTGTTATAAAATGTCGGAATTTTAAACTGCGAATAGGTGCAGAGAGCCAGAATTTGGGTCCAAAATATGGTTCAGGTATCGAATTTGGGATGTTTGGGATATTTTGAAAACTGCAGGGGGTTTGGGCAAAATGTGACCCACAGCTGCTTTCAGTAATTGGCAGATTTTTGGTATAAAAAGTCGGAATTTCAAATAGCGAATAGGTGCAGAGAGCCAGAATTTGGGTCCAAAATATGGATCATTTATCGAATTTGGGTTGTTTGGGATATTTTGAAAACGGCGGGGGGGTTTAGGCAAAATGTGACACACAGCCTCATTCAGTAATTGGTATATTTTTGGTATAAAAAGTCGGAATTTCACACTGCGAATAGGTGCAGAGAGCCAGAATTTGTATATAAATTATGGTTCATGTATCGAATTTGGGATGTTTGGGATATTTTGAAAACTGCAGGGGGATTTGGGCAAAATGTGACCAGCCCGCATTCTTTAATTGGCAATTTTTTGTATAAAAAGTCGGAATTTCAAACTGCGAATAGGTGCAGAGAGCCAGAATTTGGGTCCAAAATATGGCTCAGGTATCGAATTTGGGATGTTTGGGATATTTTGAAAACTGCAGGGGGGTTTGGGCAAAATGTGACCCACCGCCGCTTTCAGTAATTGGCAGATTTTTGGTATAAAAAGTCGGAATTTCAAATGCGAATAGGGGCAGAGAGCCAGAATTTGGGTCCAAAATATGGATCAGGTATCGAATTTGGGTTGTTTGGGATATTTTGAAAACGGCTGGGGGGTTTAGGCAAAATGTGACAAACAGCCTCTTTCAGTAATTGGCATAATTTTGGTAAAAAAATTATTAATTTCAAACTGCGAATAGGTGCAGAGAGCCAGAATTTGGGTCCAAATATGGCTCAGGTATCGAATTTGGGATGTTTGGGATATTTTGAAAACTGCAGGGGGTTTGGGCAAAATGTGACTCACCACCGCTTTCAGTAATTGGCAGATTTTTGGTATAAAAATTCGGAATTTCAAACTGCGAATAGGTGCAGAGAGCCAGAATTTGGGTCCAAAATATGGCTCAGGTATCGAATTTGGGATGTTTGGGATATTTTGAAAACTGCAGGGGGGTTTGGGCAAAATGTGACCCACCACCGCTCTCAGTAATTGGCAGATTTTTAGTATAAAAAGTCGGAATTTCAAACTGCGAATAGGTGCAAGAGCCAGAATTTGGGTCCATAATATGGCTCAGGTATCGAATTTGGGATGTTTGGGATATTTTGAAAACTGCAGGGGGTTTGGGCAAAATGTGACCCACCGCCGCTTTCAGTAATTGGCAGATTTTTGGTATAAAAAGTCGGAATTTCAAACTGCGAATAGGTGCAGAGAGCCAGAATTTGGGTCCAAAATATGGCTCAGGTATCGAATTTGGGATGTTTGGGATATTTTGAAAACTAAAGGGGGTTTGGGCAAAATGTGACCCACCGCCGCTTTCAGTAATTGGCAGATTTTTGGTATAAAATGTCGGAATTTCAAATGGCGAATAAAGGCAGAGAGCCAGAATTTGGGTCCAAAATATGGATCAGGTATCGAATTTGGGTTGTCTGGGATATTTTGAAAACGGCTGGGGGTTTAGGCAAAATGTGACACACAGCCTCTTTCAGTAATTGACATATTTTGGTATAAAAATTATTAATTTCAAACTGCGAATAGGTGCAGAGAGCCAGAATTTGGGTCCAAAATATGGCTCAGGTATCGAATTTGAGATGCTTGGGATATTTTGAAAACTGCAGGGGGGTTTGGGCAAAATATGACCCATCGCCGCTTTCAGTAATTGGTATATTTTTGGTATAAAAAGTCGGAATTTCACACTGCGAATAGGTGCAGAGAGCCAGAATTTGTATCTAAAATATGGCTCATGTATCGAATTTGGGATGTTTGGGATATTTTGAAAACTGCAGGGGGGTTTGGGCAAAATGTGACCCAGCGCCGCATTATTTAATTGGCAGATTTTTTGTATAAAAAGTCGGAATTTCAAACGGCGAATAGGTGCAGAGAGCCAGAATTTGGGTCCAAAATATGGCTCAGGTATCGAATTTGGGATGTTTGGGATATTTTGAAAACTGCAGGGGGGTTTGGGAAAAATGTGACCCACCGCCGCTTTCAGTAATTGGCAGATTTTTGGTATAAAAAGTCGGAATTTCAAACTGCGAATAGGTGCAGAGAGCCAGAATTTGGGTCCAAAATATGGCTCAGGTATCGAATTTGAGATGCTTGGGATATTTTGAAAACTGCAGGGAGGTTTGGGCAAAATATGACCCACCGCCGCTTTCAGTAATTGGTATATTTTTGGTATAAAAAGTCGGAATTTCACACTGCGAATAGGTGCAGAGAGTTAGAATTTGGATCTAAAATATGGCTCATGTATCGAATTTGGGATGTTTGGGATATTTGAAAACTGCAGGGGGGTTTGGGCAAAATGTGACCCACCGCTGCTTTCAGTAATTGGCAGATTTTTGGTATAAAAAGTCGGAATTTCAAATAGCGAATAGGTGCAGAGAGCCAGAATTTGGGTCCAAAATATGGATCAGGTATCGATTTTGGGTTGTTTGGGATATTTTGAAAACGGCGGGGGGGTTTTGGCAAAATGTTACACACAGCCTCATTCAGTAATTGGTATATTTTGGTATAAAAAGTCGGAATTTCACACTGCGAATAGGTGCAGAGAGCCAGAATTTGTATATAAATTATGTTTCATGTATCGAATTTGGGATGTTTGGGATATTTTGAAAACTGCAGGGGGGTTTGGGCAAAATGTGACCCAGCGCCGCATTCTTTAATTGGCAAATTTTTGGTATAAAAAGCCGGAATTTCAAACGGCGAATAGGTGCAGAGAGCCAGAATTTGGGTCCAAAATATGGCTCAGGTATCGAATTTGGGATGTTTGGGATATTTTGAAAACTACAGGAGGGTTTGGGCAAAATGTGACCCACCACCGCTTTCAGTAATTGGCAGATTTTTGGTGTAAAAATTCGGAATTTCAAACTGCGAATAGGTGCAGAGAGCTAGAATTTGGGCCCAAAATATGGCTCAGGTATCGAATTTGGGATGTTTGGGATATTTTGAAAACTGCAGGGGGGTTTGGGCAAAATGTGACCCACCACTGCTCTCAGTAATTGGCAGATTTATAGTATAAAAAGTCGGTATTTCAAACTACGAATAGGTGCAAAGAGCCAGAGTTTGGGTCCATAATATGGCTCAGGTATCGAATTTGGGATGTTTGGGATATTTTGAAAACTGCAGGGGGTTTGGGCAAAATGTGACCCACCGCCGCTTTCAGTAATTGGCAGATTTTTGGTATAAAAAGTCGGAATTTCAAACTGCGAATAGGTGCAGAGAGCCAGAATTTGGGTCCAAAATATGGCTCAGGTATCGAATTTGGGATGTTTGGGATATTTTGAAAACTGCAGGGGGGTTTGGGCAAAATGTGACCCACCGCCGCTTTCAGTAATTGGCAGATTTTTGGTATAAAAAGTCGGAATTTCAAATGGCGAATAGGGCAGAGAGCCAGAATTTGGGTCCAAAATATGGATCAGGTATCGAATTTGGGTTGTTTGGGATATTTTGAAAACGGTTGGGGGTTTAGGCAAAATGTGACACACAGCCTCTTTCAGTAATTGGCATATTTTTGGTATAAAAATTATTAATTTCAAACTGCGAATAGGTGCAGAGAGCCAGAATTTTGGTCCAAAATATGGCTCGGGTATCGAATTTTGGATGTTCGGGATATTTTGAAAACTACAGGGGGGTTTGGGCAAAATGTGACCCTCTGCCGCTTTCAGTAATTGGCAGATTTTTGGTATAAAAATTCGGAATTTAAAACTGCGAATAGGTGCAGAGAGCCAGAATTTGGGTCCAAAATATGGCTCAGGTATCGAATTTGGGATGTTTGAGATATTTTGAAACTGCAGGGGGGTTTGGGCAAAATATGACCCAACGACGCTTTCAGTAATTGTCAGATTTTTGGTATAAAAGTCGGAATTTCAATGGCGAATAGGGGCAGAGAGCCAGAATTTGGGTCCAAAATATGGATCAGGTATCGAATTTGGGTTGTTTGGGATATTTGAAAACGGCTTGGGGTTTAGGCAAAACGTGACACACAGCCTCTTTCAGTAATTGGCATATTTTTGGTATAAAAATTATTAATTTCAAACTGCGAATAGGTGCAGAGAGCCAGAATTTGGGTCCAAAATATGGATCAGGTATCGAATTTAGGATGATTGGGATATTTTGAAAACTGCAGGGGGGTTTGGGCAAAATGTGACCCACCGCCGCTTTCAGTAATTGGCAGATTTTTTGTATAAAAAGTCGGAATTTCAAACGGCGAATAGTGCAGAGAGCCAGAATTTGGGTCCAAAATATGGCTCAGGTATCGAATTTGAGATGTTTGGGATGTTTGAAAACTGCAGGGGGGTTTGGGCAAAATATGACCCACTGCCGCTTTCAGTAATTGGCAGATTTTTGGTATAAAAAGTCGGAATTTCAAACTGCGAATAGGTGCAGAGAGCCAGAATTTGGATCTAAAATATGGCTCATGTATCGAATTTGGGATGTTTGGGATATTTTGAAAACTGCAGGGAGGTTTGGGCAAAATGTGACCCACCGCCGCTTTCAGTAATTGGCAGATTTTTGGTATAAAATTCGGAATTTCAAATGGCGAATAGGTGCAGAGAGCCAGAATTTGGGTCCAAAATATAGCTCAGGTATCTAATTTTGGATGTTTGGGATATTTTGAAAACTGCAGGGGGGTTTGGGCAAAATGTGACCCACCGCCGCTTTCAGTAATTGGCAGATTTTTGGTATAAAATTCGGAATTTCAAATGGCGAATAGGTGCAGAGAGCCAGAATTTGGGTCTAAAATATGGATCAGGTATCGAATTTGGGTTGTTTGGGATATTTTGAAAACGGCTGGGGGGTTTAGGCAAAATGTGACACACAGCCTCTTTCAGTAATTGGCATATTTTTGGTATAAAAATTATTAATTTCAAACTGCGAATAGTTGCAGAGAGCCAGAATTTGGCTCCAAAATATGGCTCGGGTATCGAATTTTGGATGTTCGGGATATTTTGAAAACTACAGGGGGGTTTGGGCAAAATGTGACCCTCCGCCGCTTTCAGTAATTGGCAGATTTTTGGTATAAAAATTCGGAATTTAAAACTGCGAATAGGTGCAGAGAGCCAGAATTTGGGTCCAAAATATGGCTCAGGTATCGAATTTGGGATTTTTGGGATATTTTTAAAACTGCAGGGGGGTTTGGGCAAAATGTGACTCACTGCTGCTTTTAGTAATTGGCATATTTTTGTTATAAAAAGTCAGAATTTCAAACTGGGAATACGTGCAGAGAGCCAGAATTTGGGTCCAAAATATGGATCAGATATCGAATTTGGGATGATTGGGATATTTTGAAAACTGCAAGGGGGTTTGGGCAAAATGTGACCCAACGCCTCTTTCAGTAATTGGCAGATTTTTTGTATAAAAAGTCGGAATTTCAAACAGCGAATTGGTGCAGAGAGCCAGAATTTGGGTCTAAAATATGACTCAGGTATCGAATTTGGGATGTTTGGGATATTTTGAAAACTGCAGGGGGGGTTTGGGCAAAATGTGACCCACCGCCGCTTTCAGTAATTGGCAGATTTTTGGTATAAAAAGTCGGAATTTCAAACTGCGAATAGGTGCAGACAGCCAGAATTTGGTTCCAAAATATGGCTCAGGTATCGAATTTGGGATGTTTGGGATATTTTGAAAACTGCAGGGGGGGTTTGGGCAAAATGTGACCCACCGCCGCTTTCAGTAATTGGCATATTTTTGGTATAAAAATTCGGAATTTCAAATTGCGAATGGTGCAGACAGCCAGAATTTGGGTCCAAAATATGGCTCAGGTATCGAATTTGGGATTTTTGGGATATTTTTAAAACTGCAGGGGGTTTGGGCAAAATGTGACTCACTGCTGCTTTTAGTAATTGGCATATTTTTGTTATAAAAAGTCAGAATTTCAAACTGGGAATACGTGCAGAGAGCCAGAATTTGGGTCCAAAATATGGATCAGATATCGAATTTGGGATGATTGGGACATTTTGAAAACTGCAAGGGGGTTTGGGCAAAATGTGACCCAACGCCTCTTTCAGTAATTGGCAGATTTTTTGTATAAAAAGTCGGAATTTCAAACAGCGAATAGGTGCAGAGAGCCAGAATTTGGGTCTAAAATATGACTCAGGTATCGAATTTGGGATGTTTGGGATATTTTGAAAACTGCAGGGGGGTTTGGGCAAAATGTGACCCACCGCCGCTTTCAGTAATTGGCAGATTTTTGGTATAAAAAGTCGGAATTTCAAACTGCGAATAGGTGCAGACAGCCAGAATTTGGTTCCAAAATATGGCTCAGGTATCGAATTTGGGATGTTTGGGATATTTTGAAAACTGCAGGGGGGGTTTGGGCAAAATGTGACCCACGCCGCTTTCAGTAATTGGCATATTTTTGGTATAAAAATTCGGAATTTCAAACTGCGAATGGTGCAGAGAGCCAGAATTTTGGTCCAAAATATGGCTCAGGTATCGAATTTGGGATATTTTGAAAACTGCAAGGGGGTTTGGGCAAAATGTGTCCCATAGCCACTCTCAGTAATTGGCAGATTTTTTTGTATAAAAAGTCGGAATTTCAAACAGCGAATAAGTGCAGAGAGCCAGAATTTGGGTCCAAAATATGACTCAGGTATCGAATTTGGGATGTTTGGGATATTTTGAAAACTGCAGGGGGGGGTTTGGGCAAAATGTGACCCACCGCCGCTTGCAGTAATTGGCAGATTTTTGGTATAAAAATCGGAATTTCAAACTGCGAATAGGTGCAGACAGCCAGAATTTGGGTCCAAAATATGGCTCAGGTATCGAATTTGGGATGTTTGGGATATTTTGAAAACTGCAGGGGGTTTGGGCAAAATGTGACCCACCGCCGCTTTCAGTAATTGGCAGATTTTTGGTATAAAAAGTCGGAATTTCAAATGGCGAATAGGGCAGAGAGCCAGAATTTGGGTCCAAAATATGGATCAGGTATCGAATTTGGGTTGTTTGGGATATTTTGAAAACGGTTGGGGGTTTAGGCAAAATGTGACACACAGCCTCTTTCAGTAATTGGCATATTTTTGGTATAAAAATTATTAATTTCAAACTGCGAATAGGTGCAGAGAGCCAGAATTTTGGTCCAAAATATGGCTCGGGTATCGAATTTTGGATGTTCGGGATATTTTGAAAACTACAGGGGGGTTTGGGCAAAATGTGACCCTCTGCCGCTTTCAGTAATTGGCAGATTTTTGGTATAAAAATTCGGAATTTAAAACTGCGAATAGGTGCAGAGAGCCAGAATTTGGGTCCAAAATATGACTCAGGTATCGAATTTGGGATGTTTGGGATATTTTGAAACTGCAGGGGGGGGTTTGGGCAAAATGTGACCCACGCCGCTTGCAGTAATTGGCAGATTTTTGGTATAAAAAGTCGGAATTTCAAACTGCGAATAGGTGCAGACAGCCAGAATTTGGGTCCAAAATATGGCTCAGGTATCGAATTTGGGATGTTTGGGATATTTTGAAAACTGCAGGGGGGTTTGGGCAAAATGTGACCCACCGCCGCTTTCAGTAATTGGCAGATTTTTGGTATAAAAAGTCGGAATTTCAAATGGCGAATAGGGCAGAGAGCCAGAATTTGGGTCCAAAATATGGATCAGGTATCGAATTTGGGTTGTTTGGGATATTTTGAAAACGGTTGGGGGGTTTAGGCAAAATGTGACACACAGCCTCTTTCAGTAATTGGCATATTTTTGGTATAAAAATTATTAATTTCAAACTGCGAATAGGTGCAGAGAGCCAGAATTTTGGTCCAAAATATGGCTCGGGTATCGAATTTTGGATGTTCGGGATATTTTGAAAACTACAGGGGGGTTTGGGCAAAATGTGACCCTCTGCCGCTTTCAGTAATTGGCAGATTTTTGGTATAAAAATTCGGAATTTAAAACTGCGAATAGGTGCAGAGAGCCAGAATTTGGGTCCAAAATATGGCTCAGGTATCGAATTTGGGATGTTTGAGATATTTTGAAACTGCAGGGGGGTTTGGGCAAAATATGACCCAACGACGCTTTCAGTAATTGTCAGATTTTTGGTATAAAAAGTCGGAATTTCAATTGGCGAATAGGGGCAGAGA
Source organism: Procambarus clarkii (assembly GCF_040958095.1). Classification (NCBI taxonomy): domain Eukaryota; kingdom Metazoa; phylum Arthropoda; class Malacostraca; order Decapoda; family Cambaridae; genus Procambarus; species Procambarus clarkii. Next base: position 22,303,986 of record NC_091181.1, read on the forward strand.
GCCAGAATTTGGGTCCAAAATATGGATCAGGTATCGAATTTGGGTTGTTTGGGATATTTGAAAACGGCTTGGGGGTTTAGGCAAAACGTGACACACAGCCTCTTTCAGTAATTGGCATATTTTTGGTATAAAAATTATTAATTTCAAACTGCGAATAGGTGCAGAGAGCCAGAATTTGGGTCCAAAATATGGATCAGGTATCGAATTAGGATGATTGGGATATTTGAAACTGCAGGGGGGTTTGGGCAAAATGTGACCCACCGCCGCTTTCAGTAATTGGCAGATTTTTTGTATAAAAAGTCGGAATTTCAAACGGCGAATAGGTGCAGAGAGCCAGAATTTGGGTCCAAAATATGGCTCAGGTATCGAATTTGAGATGTTTGGGATGTTTTTGAAAACTGCAGGGGGTTTGGGCAAAATATGACCCACTGCCGCTTTCAGTAATTGGCAGATTTTTGGTATAAAAAGTCGGAATTTCAAACTGCGAATAGGTGCAGAGAGCCAGAATTTGGATCTAAAATATGGCTCATGTATCGAATTTGGGATGTTTGGGATATTTTGAAAACTGCAGGGAGGTTTGGGCAAAATGTGACCCACCGCCGCTTTCAGTAATTGGCAGATTTTTGTATAAAAGTCGGAATTTCAAACTGCGAATAGGTGCAGAGAGCCAGAATTTGGGTCCAAAATATAGCTCAGGTATCTAATTTTGGATGTTTGGGATATTTTGAAAACTGCAGGGGGTTTGGGCAAAATGTGACCCACCGCCGCTTACAGTAATTGGCAGATTTTGGTATAAATTCGGAATTTCAAATGGCGAATAGGTGCAGAGAGCCAGAATTTGGGTCTAAAATATGGATCAGGTATCGAATTTGGGTTGTTTGGGATATTTGAAAACGGCTGGGGGGTTTAGGCAAAATGTGACACACAGCCTCTTTCAGTAATTGGCATATTTTGGTATAAAAATTATTAATTTCAAACTGCGAATAGTTGCAGAGAGCCAGAATTTGGCTCCAAAATATGGCTCGGGTATCGAATTTTGGATGTTCGGGATATTTTGAAAACTACAGGGGGGTTTGGGCAAAATGTGACCCTCCGCCGCTTTCAGTAATTGGCAGATTTTTGGTATAAAAATTCGGAATTTAAAACTGCGAATAGGTGCAGAGAGCCAGAATTTGGGACCAAAATATGGCTCAGGTATCGAATTTGGGATTTTTGGGATATTTTTAAAACTGCAGGGGGGTTTGGGCAAAATGGACTCACTGCTGCTTTTAGTAATTGGCATATTTTTGTTATAAAAGTCAGAATTTCAAACTGGGAATACGTGCAGAGAGCCAGAATTTGGGTCCAAAATATGGATCAGATATCGAATTTGGGATGATTGGGATATTTTGAAAACTGCAAGGGGGTTTGGGCAAAATGTGACCCAACGCCTCTTTCAGTAATTGGCAGATTTTTTGTATAAAAAGTCGGAATTTCAAACAGCGAATTGGTGCAGAGAGCCAGAATTTGGGTCTAAAATATGACTCAGGTATCGAATTTGGGATGTTTGGGATATTTTGAAAACTGCAGGGGGGGTTTGGGCAAATGTGACCCACCGCCGCTTTCAGTAATTGGCAGATTTTTGGTATAAAAAGTCGGAATTTCAAACTGCGAATAGGTGCAGACAGCCAGAATTTGGTTCCAAAATATGGCTCAGGTATCGAATTTGGGATGTTTGGGATATTTTGAAAACTGCAGGGGGGTTTGGGCAAAATGTGACCCACCGCCGCTTTCAGTAATTGGCATATTTTTGGTATAAAAATTCGGAATTTCAAATTGCGAATGGGTGCAGACAGCCAGAATTTGGGTCCAAAATATGGCTCAGGTATCGAATTGGGATTTTTGGGATATTTTTAAAACTGCAGGGGGGTTTGGGCAAAATGTGACTCACTGCTGCTTTTAGTAATTGGCATATTTTTGTTATAAAAAGTCAGAATTTCAAACTGGGAATACGTGCAGAGAGCCAGAATTTGGGTCCAAAATATGGATCAGATATCGAATTTGGGAATTGGGACATTTTGAAAACTGCAAGGGGTTTGGGCAAAATGTGACCCAACGCCTCTTTCAGTAATTGGCAGATTTTTTGTATAAAAAGTCGGAATTTCAAACAGCGAATAGGTGCAGAGAGCCAGAATTTGGGTCTAAAATATGACTCAGGTATCGAATTTGGGATGTTTGGGATATTTTGAAAACTGCAGGGGGGTTTGGGCAAAATGTGACCCACCGCCGCTTTCAGTAATTGGCAGATTTTTGGTATAAAAAGTCGGAATTTCAAACTGCGAATAGGTGCAGACAGCCAGAATTTGGTTCCAAAATATGGCTCAGGTATCGAATTTGGGATGTTTGGGATATTTTGAAAACTGCAGGGGGGTTTGGGCAAAATGTGACCCACCGCCGCTTTCAGTAATTGGCATATTTTTGGTATAAAAATTCGGAATTTCAAACTGCGAATGGGTGCAGAGAGCCAGAATTTTGGTCCAAAATATGGCTCAGGTATCGAATTTGGGATATTTTGAAAACTGCAAGGGGTTTGGGCAAAATGTGTCCCATAGCCACTCTCAGTAATTGGCAGATTTTTTTGTATAAAAAGTCGGAATTTCAAACAGCGAATAAGTGCAGAGAGCCAGAATTTGGGTCCAAAATATGACTCAGGTATCGAATTTGGATGTTTGGGATATTTTGAAAACTGCAGGGGGGGTTTGGGCAAAATGTGACCCACCGCCGCTTGCAGTAATTGGCAGATTTTTGGTATAAAAAGTCGGAATTTCAAACTGCGAATAGGTGCAGACAGCCAGAATTTGGGTCCAAAATATGGCTCAGGTATCGAATTTGGGATGTTTGGGATATTTTGAAAACTGCAGGGTGGTTTGGGAAAAATGTGACCCACCGCCGCTTTCAGTAATTGGCAGATTTTTGGTATAAAAAGTCGGAATTTCAAACAGCGAATAAGTGCAGAGAGCCAGTATTTGGGTCCAAAATATGGCTCAGGTATCGAATTTGGGATGTTTGGGATATTTTGAAAACTGCAGGGGGGGGTTTGGGAAAAATGTGACCCAGCGCCGCTTTCATTAATTGGCAAATTTTTGGTAAAAAAAGTCCGAATTTCAAAATGCGAATAGGTGCAGAGAGCCAGAATTTGGGGCCGAAATATAGCTCAGGTATCGAATTTGGGATGTTTGGGATATTTTAAAAACTGCAGGGGGGTTTGGGCAAAATGTGACCCTCCGCCGCTTTCAGTAATTGGCAGATTTTTGGTATAAAAATTCGGAATTTAAAACTGCGAATAGGTGCAGAGAGCCAGAATTTGGGTCCAAAATATGGCTCAGGTATCGAATTTGGATTTTTGGGATATTTTTAAAACTGCAGGGGGGTTTGGGCAAAATGTGACTCACTGCTGCTTTTAGTAATTGGCATATTTTTGTTATAAAAAGTCAGAATTTCAAACTGGGAATACGTGCAGAGAGCCAGAATTTGGGTCCAAAATATGGATCAGATATCGAATTTGGGATGATTGGGATATTTTGAAAACTGCAAGGGGGTTTGGGCAAAATGTGACCCAACGCCTCTTTCAGTAATTGGCAGATTTTTTGTATAAAAAGTCGGAATTTCAAACAGCGAATTGGTGCAGAGAGCCAGAATTTGGGTCTAAAATATGACTCAGGTATCGAATTTGGGATGTTTGGGATATTTTGAAAACTGCAGGGGGGTTTTGGGCAAAATGTGACCCACCGCCGCTTTCAGTAATTGGCAGATTTTTGGTATAAAAAGTCGGAATTTCAAACTGCGAATAGGTGCAGACAGCCAGAATTTGGTTCCAAAATATGGCTCAGGTATCGAATTTGGGATGTTTGGGATATTTTGAAAACTGCAGGGGGGGTTTGGGCAAAATGTGACCCACCGCCGCTTTCAGTAATTGGCATATTTTTGGTATAAAAATTCGGAATTTCAAATTGCGAATGGGTGCAGACAGCCAGAATTTGGGTCCAAAATATGGCTCAGGTATCGAATTGGGATTTTTGGGATATTTTTAAAACTGCAGGGGGGTTTGGGCAAAATGTGACTCACTGCTGCTTTTAGTAATTGGCATATTTTTGTTATAAAAAGTCAGAATTTCAAACTGGGAATACGTGCAGAGAGCCAGAATTTGGGTCCAAAATATGGATCAGATATCGAATTTGGGATGATTGGGACATTTTGAAAACTGCAAGGGGGTTTGGGCAAAATGTGACCCAACGCCTCTTTCAGTAATTGGCAGATTTTTTGTATAAAAAGTCGGAATTTCAAACAGCGAATAGGTGCAGAGAGCCAGAATTTGGGTCTAAAATATGACTCAGGTATCGAATTTGGGATGTTTGGGATATTTTGAAAACTGCAGGGGGGGTTTGGGCAAAATGTGACCCACCGCCGCTTTCAGTAATTGGCAGATTTTTGGTATAAAAAGTCGGAATTTCAAACTGCGAATAGGTGCAGACAGCCAGAATTTGGTTCCAAAATATGGCTCAGGTATCGAATTTGGGATGTTTGGGATATTTTGAAAACTGCAGGGGGGGTTTGGGCAAAATGTGACCCACCGCCGCTTTCAGTAATTGGCATATTTTTGGTATAAAAATTCGGAATTTCAAACTGCGAATGGGTGCAGAGAGCCAGAATTTTGGTCCAAAATATGGCTCAGGTATCGAATTTGGGATATTTTGAAAACTGCAAGGGGGTTTGGGCAAAATGTGTCCCATAGCCACTCTCAGTAATTGGCAGATTTTTTTGTATAAAAAGTCGGAATTTCAAACAGCGAATAAGTGCAGAGAGCCAGAATTTGGGTCCAAAATATGACTCAGGTATCGAATTTGGGATGTTTGGGATATTTTGAAAACTGCAGGGGGGGGTTTGGGCAAAATGTGACCCACCGCCGCTTGCAGTAATTGGCAGATTTTTGGTATAAAAAGTCGGAATTTCAAACTGCGAATAGGTGCAGACAGCCAGAATTTGGGTCCAAAATATGGCTCAGGTATCGAATTTGGGATGTTTGGGATATTTTGAAAACTGCAGGGTGGTTTGGGAAAAATGTGACCCACCGCCGCTTTCAGTAATTGGCAGATTTTTGGTATAAAAAGTCGGAATTTCAAACAGCGAATAAGTGCAGAGAGCCAGTATTTGGGTCCAAAATATGGCTCAGGTATCGAATTTGGGATGTTTGGGATATTTTGAAAACTGCAGGGGGGGGTTTGGGAAAAATGTGACCCAGCGCCGCTTTCATTAATTGGCAAATTTTTGGTAAAAAAAAGTCCGAATTTCAAAATGCGAATAGGTGCAGAGAGCCAGAATTTGGGGCCGAAATATAGCTCAGGTATCGAATTTGGGATGTTTGGGATATTTTAAAAACTGCAGGGGGGTTTGGGAAAAATGTGACCCACCGCCGCTTTCAGTAATTGGCAGATTTTTGGTTTAAAAAGTCGGAATTTCAAACTGCGAATAGGTGCAGAGAGCCAGAATTTGGGTCCAAAATATGGATCAGGTATCGAATTTGGGTTGTTTGGGATATTTTGAAAACGGCTGGGGGTTTAGGCAAAATGTGACACACAGCCTCTTTCATTAATTGGCATATTTTTGGTATAAAAATTATTAACTTCAAACTGCGAATAGGTGCAGAGAGCCAGAATTTGGGTCCAAAATATGGCTCGGGTATCGAATTTTGGATGTTCGGTATATTTTGAAAACTACAGGGGGGTTTTTGCAAAATGTGACCCTCCGCCGCCTTCAGTAATTGGCAGATTTTTGGTATAAAATTTCGGAATTTAAAACTGCGAATAGGTGCAGAGAGCCAGAATTTGGGTCCAAAATATGGCTCAGGTATCGAATTTTGGATTTTTGGGATATTTTGAAAACTGCAGGGGGGTTTGGGCAAAATGTGACTCACTGCTGCCTTCAGTAATTGGCATGTTTTTGGTATAAAAAGTCAGAATTTCAAACTGGGAATACGTGCAGAGAGCCAGAATTTTGGTCCAAAATATGGATCAGGTATCGAAATTGGGATAATTGGGGTATTTTGAAAACTGCATGGGGGTTTGGGCAAAATGTGACCCAACGCCTCTTTCAGTAATTGGCAGATTTTTTGTATAAAAGTCGGAATTTCAAACAGCGAATAGGTGCAGAGAGCCAGAATTTGGGTCCAAAATATGACTCAGGTATCGAAATTGGGATGTTTGGGATATTTGAAAACTGCAGGGGGGGGTTTGGGCAAAATGTGACCCACCGCCGCTTTCAGTAATTGGCATATTTTTGGTATAAAATTCGGAAATTCAAACTGCGAATAGGTGCAGAGAGCCAGAATTTGGGTCCAAAATATGGCTCAGGTATCGAATTTGGGATGTTTGGGATATTTTGAGAACTATAGGGGGTTTGGGCAAAATGTGACCCACCGCTGCTTTCAGTAATTGGCATTTTTTGGTATAAAAAGTCGGAATTTCAAACTGCGAGTAGGTGCAGACAGCCGGAATTTGGGTCCAAAATATGGCGCAGGTATCGAATTTGGGATGATTGGGATATTTTGAAAACTGCAAGGGGTTTGGGCAAAATGTGACGCATAGCCGCTCTCAGTAATTGGCAGATTTTTTGTATAAAAAGTCGGAATTTCAAACAGCGAATAGGTGCAGAGAGCCAGAATTTCGGTCCAAAATATGGCTCAGGTATCGAATTTGGGGTGTTTGGGATATTTTGAAAACTGCAGGGGGGTTTGGGAAAAATGTGACCCACCGCCGCTTTCAGTAATTGGCAGATTTTTTGTATAAAAAGTCGGAATTTCAAATTGCGAATAGGTGCAGAGAGCCAGAATTTGGGTCCAAAATATGGCTCAGGTATCGAATTTGGGATGTTTGGAATATTTTGAAATCTGAAAGGGGGTTTGGGCAAAATGTAATCCACCGCCGCTCTCTGTAATTGGCAAATTTTTTGTATAAAAAGTCCAATTTCAAACTGCGAATAGGTGCAGAGAGCCAGAATTTGGGTCCATAATATGGCTCAGGTATCGAATTTGGGATGTTTGGGATGTTTTGAAAACTGCAGGGGGTTTGGGCAAAATGTGACCCACCGCCGCTTTCAGTAATTGGCAGATTTTTAGTATAAAAAGTCGGAATTTCAAACTGCGAATAGGTGCAGAGAGCCAGAATTTGGGTCCAAAATATGGCTCAGGTATCGAATTTGGGATGTTTGGGATATTTTGAAAACTGCAGGGGTGTTTGGGCAAAACGTGACCCACCGCCGCTTTCAGTAATTGGCAGATTTTTGGTATAAAAGTCGGAATTTCAAATAGCGAATAGATGCAGAGAGCCAGAATTTGGGTCCAAAATATGGATCAGGTATCGAATTTGGGTTGTTTGGGATATTTTGAAAACGGCGGGGGGTTTAGGCAAAATGTGACACACAGCTTCTTTCAGTAATTGGCATATTTTTGGTATAAAAATTAGGAATTTCAAACTGCGAATAGGTGCAGAGAGCCAGAATTTGGGTCCAAAATATGGCTCGGGTATCGAATTTGGGATGTTCGGGATATTTTAAAAACTACAGGGGGTTAGGCAAAATGTGACCCACTGCTGCTTTCAGTAATTGGCATATTTTTGGTATAAAAATTGGGAATTTCAAACTGCGAATAGGTGCAGAGAGCCAGAATTTGGGTCCAAAATATGGCTCAGGTATCGAATTTGGGATGTTTGGTATATTTTAAAAACTGCAGGGGGGTTTGGGAAAAATGTGACCCACCGCCGCTTTCAGTAATTGGCAGATTTTTGGTATAAAAAGTCGGAATTTCAAACAACGAATAGGTGCAGAGAGCCAGAATTTGGGTCCAAAATATGGCTCAGGTATCGAATTTGGGATGTTTGGGATATTTTGAAAACTGCAGGGGGGGTTTGGGCAAAATGTGACCCAGCGCCGCTTTCATTAATTGGCAAATTTTTGGTATAAAAATTTAGAATTTCAAACTGCGGAATAGGTGCAGAGAGCCAGAATTTGGGTCCAAAATATGGCTCAGGTATCGAATTTGGTATATTTGGGATATTTTGAAAACTGCAGGGGCGTTTGGGCAAAATGTTACCCACTGCGGCGTTCAGTAATTGGCCTAACTTTGGTAAAAAAAGTTGGAATTTAAAACTGCGAATAGGTGCAGAGAGCCAGAATTTGGGTCCAAAATATGGCTAAGGTATCGAATTTGGATGTTTGGGATATTTTGAGAACTGCACGGGGGTTTGGGCAAAATGTGACCCACCGCCGTTCTCAGTAATTGGCATATTTTTGGTATAAAAAGTCGGAATATCAAACTGCGAATAGGTGCAGAGAGCCAGAATTTGGGTCCAAAATATGGCTCAGGTATCGAATTTGGGATGTTTGGAATATTTTGAAATCTTAAAGGGGGTTTGGCCAAAATGTGACCCACCGCCGCTTTCATTAATTGGCAAATTTTTGGTAAAAAAAGTCCGAATTTCAAACTGCGAATAGGTGCAGAGAGCCAGAATTTGGGTCCGAAATATAGCTCAAGTATCGAATTTGGGATGTTTGGGATATTTTAAAAACTGCAGGGGGTTTGGGAAAAATGTGACCCACCGCCGCTTTCAGTAATTGGCAGATTTTTGGTATAAAAAGTCGGAATTTCAAACTGCGAATAGGTGCAGAGAGCCAGAATTTGGGTCCAAAATATGGCTCAGGTATCGAATTTGGGATGTTTGGGATATTTTGAAAACTGCAGGGGGTTTGGGAAAAATGTGACCCACCGCCGCTTTCAGTAATTGGCAGATTTTTGGTATAAAAAGTCGGAATTTCAAACTGCGAATAGGTGCAGAGAGCCAGAATTTGGGTCCAAAATATGGATCAGGTATCGAATTTGGGTTGTTTGGGATATTTTGAAAACGGCTGGGGGGTTTAGGCAAAATGTGACACACAGCCTCTTTCATTAATTGGCATATTTTTGGTATAAAAATTATTAACTTCAAACTGCGAATAGGTGCAGAGAGCCAGAATTTGGGTCCAAAATATGGCTCGGGTATCGAATTTTGGATGTTCGGTATATTTTGAAAACTACAGGGGGGTTTTTGCAAAATGTGACCCTCCGCCGCCTTCAGTAATTGGCAGATTTTTGGTATAAAATTTCGGAATTTAAAACTGCGAATAGGTGCAGAGAGCCAGAATTTGGGTCCAAAATATGGCTCAGGTATCGAATTTTGGATTTTTGGGATATTTTGAAAACTGCAGGGGGGTTTGGGCAAAATGTGACTCACTGCTGCCTTCAGTAATTGGCATGTTTTTGGTATAAAAAGTCAGAATTTCAAACTGGGAATACGTGCAGAGAGCCAGAATTTTGGTCCAAAATATGGATCAGGTATCGAAATTGGGATAATTGGGGTATTTTGAAAACTGCATGGGGGTTTGGGCAAAATGTGACCCAACGCCTCTTTCAGTAATTGGCAGATTTTTTGTATAAAAAAGTCGGAATTTCAAACAGCGAATAGGTGCAGAGAGCCAGAATTTGGGTCCAAAATATGACTCAGGTATCGAAATTGGGATGTTTGGGATATTTTGAAAACTGCAGGGGGGGGTTTGGGCAAAATGTGACCCACCGCCGCTTTCAGTAATTGGCATATTTTTGGTATAAAAATTCGGAAATTCAAACTGCGAATAGGTGCAGAGAGCCAGAATTTGGGTCCAAAATATGGCTCAGGTATCGAATTTGGGATGTTTGGGATATTTTGAGAACTATAGGGGGGTTTGGGCAAAATGTGACCCACCGCTGCTTTCAGTAATTGGCATTTTTTGGTATAAAAAGTCGGAATTTCAAACTGCGAGTAGGTGCAGACAGCCGGAATTTGGGTCCAAAATATGGCGCAGGTATCGAATTTGGGATGATTGGGATATTTTTGAAAACTGCAAGGGGGTTTGGGCAAAATGTGACGCATAGCCGCTCTCAGTAATTGGCAGATTTTTTGTATAAAAAGTCGGAATTTCAAACAGCGAATAGGTGCAGAGAGCCAGAATTTCGGTCCAAAATATGGCTCAGGTATCGAATTTGGGTGTTTGGGATATTTTGAAAACTGCAGGGGGGTTTGGGAAAAATGTGACCCACCGCCGCTTTCAGTAATTGGCAGATTTTTTGTATAAAAAAGTCGGAATTTCAAATTGCGAATAGGTGCAGAGAGCCAGAATTTGGGTCCAAAATATGGCTCAGGTATCGAATTTGGGATGTTTGGAATATTTTGAAATCTGAAAGGGGGTTTGGGCAAAATGTAATCCACCGCCGCTCTCTGTAATTGGCAAATTTTTTGTATAAAAAGTCCGAATTTCAAACTGCGAATAGGTGCAGAGAGCCAGAATTTGGGTCCATAATATGGCTCAGGTATCGAATTTGGGATGTTTGGGATGTTTTGAAAACTGCAGGGGGGTTTGGGCAAAATGTGACCCACCGCCGCTTTCAGTAATTGGCAGATTTTTAGTATAAAAAGTCGGAATTTCAAACTGCGAATAGGTGCAGAGAGCCAGAATTTGGGTCCAAAATATGGCTCAGGTATCGAATTTGGGATGTTTGGGATATTTTGAAAACTGCAGGGGTGTTTGGGCAAAACGTGACCCACCGCCGCTTTCAGTAATTGGCAGATTTTTGGTATAAAAAGTCGGAATTTCAAATAGCGAATAGATGCAGAGAGCCAGAATTTGGGTCCAAAATATGGATCAGGTATCGAATTTGGGTTGTTTGGGATATTTTGAAAACGGCGGGGGGTTTAGGCAAAATGTGACACACAGCTTCTTTCAGTAATTGCATATTTTTGGTATAAAAATTAGGAATTTCAAACTGCGAATAGGTGCAGAGAGCCAGAATTTGGGTCCAAAATATGGCTCGGGTATCGAATTTGGGATGTTCGGGATATTTTAAAAACTACAGGGGGGTTAGGCAAAATGTGACCCACTGCTGCTTTCAGTAATTGGCATATTTTTGGTATAAAAATTGGGAATTTCAAACTGCGAATAGGTGCAGAGAGCCAGAATTTGGGTCCAAAATATGGCTCAGGTATCGAATTTGGGATGTTTGGTATATTTTAAAAACTGCAGGGGGGTTTGGGAAAAATGTGACCCACCGCCGCTTTCAGTAATTGGCAGATTTTTGGTATAAAAAGTCGGAATTTCAAACAACGAATAGGTGCAGAGAGCCAGAATTTGGGTCCAAAATATGGCTCAGGTATCGAATTTGGGATGTTTGGGATATTTTGAAAACTGCAGGGGGGTGTTTGGGCAAAATGTGACCCAGCGCCGCTTTCATTAATTGGCAAATTTTTGGTATAAAAATTTAGAATTTCAAACTGCGAATAGGTGCAGAGAGCCAGAATTTGGGTCCAAAATATGGCTCAGGTATCGAATTTGGTATATTTGGGATATTTTGAAAACTGCAGGGGCGTTTGGGCAAAATGTTACCCACTGCGGCGTTCAGTAATTGGCCTAACTTTGGTAAAAAAAGTTGGAATTTAAAACTGCGAATAGGTGCAGAGAGCCAGAATTTGGGTCCAAAATATGGCTAAGGTATCGAATTTGGGATGTTTGGGATATTTTGAGAACTGCACGGGGGTTTGGGCAAAATGTGACCCACCGCCGTTCTCAGTAATTGGCATATTTTTGGTATAAAAAGTCGGAATATCAAACTGCGAATAGGTGCAGAGAGCCAGAATTTGGGTCCAAAATATGGCTCAGGTATCGAATTTGGGATGTTTGGAATATTTTGAAATCTTAAAGGGGGTTTGGCCAAAATGTGACCTACCGCCGCTTTCATTAATTGGCAAATTTTTGGTAAAAAAAGTCCGAATTTCAAACTGCGAATAGGTGCAGAGAGCCAGAATTTGGGTCCGAAATATAGCTCAAGTATCGAATTTGGGATGTTTGGGATATTTTAAAAACTGCAGGGGGGTTTGGGAAAAATGTGACCCACCGCCGCTTTCAGTAATTGGCAGATTTTTGGTATAAAAAGTCGGAATTTCAAACTGCGAATAGGTGCAGAGAGCCAGAATTTGGGTCCAAAATATGGCTCAGGTATCGAATTTGGGATGTTTGGGATATTTTTGAAAACTGCAGGGGGTTTGGGAAAAATGTGACCCACTGCCGCTTTCAGTAATTGGCAGATTTTTTGTATAAAAAGTCGGAATTTCAAATTGCGAATAGGTGCAGAGAGCCAGAATTTGGGTCCAAAATATGGCTCAGGTATCGAATTTGGGATGTTTGGAATATTTGAAATCTGAAAGGGGGTTTGGGCAAAATGTAATCCACCGCCGCTCTCTGTAATTGGCAAATTTTTTGTATAAAAATTCCGAATTTCAAACTGCGAATAGGTGCAGAGAGCCAGAATTTGGGTCCATAATATGGCTCAGGTATCGAATTTGGGATGTTTGGGATGTTTTGAAAACTGCAGGGGGGTTTGGGCAAAATGTGACCCACCGCCGCTTTCAGTAATTGGCAGATTTTTAGTATAAAAAGTCGGAATTTCAAACTGCGAATAGGTGCAGAGAGCCAGAATTTGGGTCCAAAATATGGCTCAGGTATCGAATTTGGGATGTTTGGGATATTTTGAAAACTGCAGGGGTGTTTGGGCAAAACGTGACCCACCGCCGCTTTCAGTAATTGGCAGATTTTTGGTATAAAAAGTCGGAATTTCAAATAGCGAATAGATGCAGAGAGCCAGAATTTGGGTCCAAAATATGGATCAGGTATCGAATTTGGGTTGTTTGGGATATTTTGAAAACGGCGGGGGTTTAGGCAAAATGTGACACACAGCTTCTTTCAGTAATTGGCATATTTTGGTATAAAAATTAGGAATTTCAAACTGCGAATAGGTGCAGAGAGCCAGAATTTGGGTCCAAAATATGGCTCGGGTATCGAATTTGGGATGTTCGGATATTTTAAAAACTACAGGGGGGTTAGTCAAAATGTGACCCACTGCTGCTTTCAGTAATTGGCATATTTTTGGTATAAAAATTGGGAATTTCAAACTGCGAATAGGTGCAGAGAGCCAGAATTTGGGTCCAAAATATGGCTCAGGTATCGAATTTGGGATGTTTGGTATATTTTAAAAACTGCAGGGGGGTTTGGGAAAAATGTGACCCACCGCCGCTTTCAGTAATTGGCAGATTTTTGGTATAAAAGTCGGAATTTCAAACAACGAATAGGTGCAGAGAGCCAGAATTTGGGTCCAAAATATGGCTCAGGTATCGAATTTGGGATGTTTGGGATATTTTGAAAACTGCAGGGGGGGTTTGGGCAAAATGTGACCCAGCGCCGCTTTCATTAATTGGCAAATTTTTGGTATAAAAATTTAGAATTTCAAACTGCGAATAGGTGCAGAGAGCCAGAATTTGGGTCCAAAATATGGCTCAGGTATCGAATTTGGTATATTTGGGATATTTTGAAAACTGCAGGGGCGTTTGGGCAAAATGTGACCCACTGCGGCGTTCAGTAATTGGCCTAACTTTGGTAAAAAAAGTTGGAATTTAAAACTGCGAATAGGTGCAGAGAGCCAGAATTTGGGTCCAAAATATGGCTAAGGTATCGAATTTGGGATGTTTGGGATATTTTGAGAATTGCACGGGGGTTTGGGCAAAATGTGACCCACCGCCGTTCTCAGTAATTGGCATATTTTTGGTATAAAAAGTCGGAATATCAAACTGCGAATAGGTGCAGAGAGCCAGAATTTGGGTCCAAAATATGGCTCAGGTATCGAATTTGGGATGTTTGGAATATTTTGAAATCTTAAAGGGGGTTTGGCCAAAATGTGACCCACCGCCGCTTTCATTAATTGGCAAATTTTTGGTAAAAAAAGTCCGAATTTCAAACTGCGAATAGGTGCAGAGAGCCAGAATTTGGGTCCGAAATATAGCTCAAGTATCGAATTTGGGATGTTTGGGATATTTTAAAAACTGCAGGGGGGGTTTGGGAAAAATGTGACCCACCGCCGCTTTCAGTAATTGGCAGATTTTTTGTATAAAAAGTCGGAATTTCAAACTGCGAATAGGTGCAGAGAGCCAGAATTTGGGTCCATAATATGGCTCAGGTATCGAATTTGGGATGTTTGGGATATTTTGAAAACTGCAGGGGGGGTTTGGGCAAAATGTGACCCAGCGCCGCTTTCATTAATTGGCAAATTTTTGGTATAAAAATTTAGAATTTCAAACTGCGAATAGGTGCAGAGAGCCAGAATTTGGGTCCAAAATATGGCTCAGGTATCGAATTTGGTATATTTGGGATATTTTGAAAACTGCAGGGGCGTTTGGGCAAAATGTGACCCACTGCGGCGTTCAGTAATTGGCCTAACTTTGGTAAAAAAAGTTGGAATTTAAAACTGCGAATAGGTGCAGAGAGCCAGAATTTGGGTCCAAAATATGGCTAAGGTATCGAATTTGGGATGTTTGGGATATTTTGAGAACTGCACGGGGGTTTGGGCAAAATGTGACCCACCGCCGTTCTCAGTAATTGGCATATTTTTGGTATAAAAAGTCGGAATATCAACTGCGAATAGGTGCAGAGAGCCAGAATTTGGGTCCAAAATATGGCTCAGGTATCGAATTTGGGATGTTTGGAATATTTTGAAATCTTAAAGGGGGTTTGGCCAAAATGTGACCCACCGCCGCTTTCATTAATTGGCAAATTTTTGGTAAAAAAAGTCCGAATTTCAAACTGCGAATAGGTGCAGAGAGCCAGAATTTGGGTCCGAAATATAGCTCAAGTATCGAATTTGGGATGTTTGGGATATTTTAAAAACTGCAGGGGGGTTTGGGAAAAATGTGACCCACCGCCGCTTTCAGTAATTGGCAGATTTTTGGTATAAAAAGTCGGAATTTCAAACTGCGAATAGGTGCAGAGAGCCAGAATTTGGGTCCAAAATATGGATCAGGTATCGAATTTGGGTTGTTTGGGATATTTTGAAAACGGCTGGGGGTTTAGGCAAAATGTGACACACAGCCTCTTTCATTAATTGGCATATTTTTGGTATAAAAATTATTAACTTCAAACTGCGAATAGGTGCAGAGAGCCAGAATTTGGGTCCAAAATATGGCTCGAGTATCGAATTTTGGATGTTCGGGATATTTTGAAAACTACAGGGGGTTTTTGCAAAATGTGACCCTCCGCCGCCTTCAATAATTGGCAGATTTTTGGTATAAAATTTCGGAATTTAAAACTGCGAATAGGTGCAGAGAGCCAGAATTTGGGTCCAAAATATGGCTCAGGTATCGAATTTTGGATTTTTGGGATATTTTGAAAACTGCATGGGGGTTTGGGCAAAATGTGACTCCCTGCTGCCTTCAGTAATTGGCATGTTTTTGGTATAAAAAGTCAGAATTTCAAACTGGGAATACGTGCAGAGAGCCAGAATTTTGGTCCAAAATATGGATCAGGTATCGAAATTGGGATAATTGGGGTATTTTGAAAACTGCATGGGGGTTTGGGCAAAATGTGACCCAACGCCTCTTTCAGTAATTGGCAGATTTTTTGTATAAAAAGTCGGAATTTCAAACAGCGAATAGGTGCAGAGAGCCAGAATTTGGGTCCAAAATATGACTCAGGTATCGAATTTGGGATGTTTGGGATATTTAGAAAACTGCAGGGGGGTTTGGGCAAAATGTGACCCACCGCCGCTTTCAGTAATTGGCATATTTTTGGTATAAAAATTCGGAAATTCAAACTGCGAATAGGTGCAGAGAGCCAGAATTTGGGTCCAAAATATGGCTCAGGTATCGAATTTGGGATGTTTGGGATATTTTGAGAACTATAGGGGGGTTTGGGCAAAATGTGACCCACCGCTGCTTTCAGTAATTGGCATTTTTTGGTATAAAAAGTCGGAATTTCAAACTGCGAGTAGGTGCAGACAGCCGGAATTTGGGTCCAAAATATGGCGCAGGTATCGAATTTGGGATGATTGGGATATTTTGAAAACTGCAAGGGGGTTTAGGCAAAATGTGACGCATAGCCGCTCTCAGTAATTGGCAGATTTTTGTATAAAAAGTCGGAATTTCAAACAGCGAATAGGTGCAGAGAGCCAGAATTTCGGTCCAAAATATGGCTCAGGTATTGAATTTGGGATGTTTGGGATATTTTGAATACTGCAGGGGGGTTTGGGAAAAATGTGACCCACCGCCGCTTTCAGTAATTGGCAGATTTTTTGTATAAAAAGTCGGAATTTCAAATTGCGAATAGGTGCAGAGAGCCAGAATTTGGGTCCAAAATATGGCTCAGGTATCGAATTTGGGATGTTTGGAATATTTTGAAATCTGAAAGGGGGTTTGGGCAAAATGTAATCCACCGCCGCTCTCAGTAATTGGCAATTTTTTTGTATAAAAAGTCGGAATTTCAAACAGCGAATAGGTGCAGAGAGCCAGAATTTGGGTCCAAAATATGACTCAGGTATCGAATTTGGGATGTTTGGGATATTTTGAAAACTGCAGGGGGGGTTTGGGCAAAATGTGACCCACCGCCGCTTTCAGTAATTGGCATATTTTTGGTATAAAAATTCGGAAATTCAAACTGCGAATAGGTGCAGAGAGCCAGAATTTGGGTCCAAAATATGGCTCAGGTATCGAATTTGGGATGTTTGGGATATTTTGAGAACTATAGGGGGGTTTGGGCAAAATGTGACCCACCGCTGCTTTCAGTAATTGGCATTTTTTGGTATAAAAAGTCGGAATTTCAAACTGCGAGTAGGTGCAGACAGCCGGAATTTGGGTCCAAAATATGGCGCAGGTATCGAATTTGGGATGATTGGGATATTTTGAAAACTGCAAGGGGGTTTGGGCAAAATGTGACGCATAGCCGCTCTCAGTAATTGGCAGATTTTATGTATAAAAAGTCGGAATTTCAAACAGCGAATAGGTGCAGAGAGCCAGAATTTCGGTCCAAAATATGGCTCAGGTATCGAATTTGGGATGTTTGGGATATTTTGAAAACTGCAGGGGGGTTTGGGAAAAATGTGACCCACCGCCGCTTTCAGTAATTGGCAGATTTTTTGTATAAAAAGTCGGAATTTCAAATTGCGAATAGGTGCAGAGAGCCAGAATTTGGGTCCAAAATATGGCTCAGGTATCGAATTTGGGATGTTTGGAATATTTTGAAATCTGAAAGGGGGTTTGGGCAAAATGTAATCCACCGCCGCTCTCAGTAATTGGCAAATTTTTTGTATAAAAAGTCCGAATTTCAAACTGCGAATAGGTGCAGAGAGCCAGAATTTGGGTCCATAATATGGCTCAGGTATCGAATTTGGGATGTTTGGGATGTTTTGAAAACTGCAGGGGGGTTTGGGCAAAATGTGACCCACCGCCGCTTTCAGTAATTGGCAGATTTTTAGTATAAAAAGTCGGAATTTCAAACTGCGAATAGGTGCAGAGCCAGAATTTGGGTCCAAAATATGGCTCAGGTATCGAATTTGGGATGTTTGGGATATTTTGAAAACTGCAGGGGTGTTTGGGCAAAACGTGACCCACCGCCGCTTTCAGTAATTGGCAGATTTTTGGTATAAAAAGTCGGAATTTCAAATAGCGAATAGATGCAGAGAGCCAGAATTTGGGTCCAAAATATGGATCAGGTATCGAATTTGGGTTGTTTGGGATATTTTGAAAACGGCGGGGGGTTTAGGCAAAATGTGACACACAGCTTCTTTCAGTAATTGGCATATTTTTTGGTATAAAAATTAGGAATTTCAAACTGCGAATAGGTGCAGAGAGCCAGAATTTGGGTCCAAAATATGGCTCGGGTATCGAATTTGGGATGTTCGGGATATTTTAAAAACTACAGGGGGGTTAGGCAAAATGTGACCCACTGCTGCTTTCAGTAATTGGCATATTTTTGGTATAAAAATTAGGAATTTCAAACTGCGAATAGGTGCAGAGAGCCAGAATTTGGGTCCAAAATATGGCTCAGGTATCGAATTTGGGATGTTTGGGATATTTTGAAAACTGCAGGGGGGGTTTGGGCAAAATGTGACCCAGCGCCGCTTTCATTAATTGGCAAATTTTTGGTATAAAAATTTAGAATTTCAAACTGCGAATAGGTGCAGAGAGCCAGAATTTCGGTCCAAAATATGGTTCGGGTATCGAATTTGGGATGTTCGGGATATTTTGAAAACTACAGGGGGGTTTGGGCAAAATGTGACCCACCGCTGCTTTCAGTAATTGGCAGATTTTTTGTATAAAAAGTCGGAATTTCAAATTGCGAATATGTGCAGAGAGCCAGAATTTGGGTCCAAAATATGGCTCAGGTATCGAATTTGGTATATTTGGGATATTTTGAAAACTGCAGGGGCGTTTGGGCAAAATGTGACCCACTGCGGCGTTCAGTAATTGGCCTAACTTTGGTAAAAAAAGTTGGAATTTAAAACTGCGAATAGGTGCAGAGAGCCAGAATTTGGGTCCAAAATATGGCTAAGGTAAAATCCTCAAATTTGGTATAATAATGACTTTTTTCACGCTTTTCATGTAGTTTGATATTACGTAAATATATTCATTTTTACCAATATTTCGATACTATTTCATGTAGTATCACGATATGTGCTTTGGCCTTCATATCTCAGATTTTCGCATAATATTGCATTTTAAGCAAGTTTTCTTGCATTTTGTTTCGTACTAAAAATCATCAAATTCAGCAATATTTTGACGTTTATCATCCCCTTTTCCCTTTAGGTGATATAAACAAAATATCATCGAATTAGGCAATATTTTGCTGTTTTTCCACGTATTTGTGATTTTTCAGTTTATTGCTATTAATTCATTAATATACGATAAAAATGATGCAAACACATAATTGATTACAAATTAACCGTAAACACTTCATTTTCAATCAACTATTTGTTTCTCGTTAAAATACTGAGTAAGATATTGGAAAGGGGAGAAGTTCTGTTTTTATTGCATATATCGACGTTTCAGCCCGATTAGAGCGGTTTTACATGTACATCTTTCATCGGTAATATAAACGGAAAATCAGGACCATTTTAGTTAATTCTAATGAAAACACATTGATTTTCATCATTTGTATTTGAAACAACATTGTCATATGTCTTTTCTTGGATCTAAATAATACGAAACCTCGCTGTATGATTTGAAGTTAAAATCCTCAAATATGGTAATATAGTGACTTTTTTTACGTTATTCATGCAGTGTGATTTTACGTATATATATTCGTTTTTACCAATATTTCGATACTACTTCATGTTTTCTCACGATATGTGATTTGGCCTTCAAATCTCAGAATTTCACAAAATAAATGAAAACACATTGATTTTTAACATTTGTATTGGAAGCAACATCTTTATACGTCTTTTCTAGGGTCTAAAAAATACGAAACGTCACTCTATGATTCGAAGTTAAAATCCTCAAATTTGGTATAATAATGACTTTTTTCACGCTTTTCATGTAGTTTGATATTACGTAAATATATTCATTTTTACCAATATTTCGATACTATTTCATGTAGTATCACGATATGTGCTTTGGCCTTCATATCTCAGATTTTCGCATAATATTGCATTTTAAGCACGTTTTCTTGCATTTTGTTTCGTACTAAATATCATCAAATTCAGCAATATTTTGACGTTTATCATCCCCTTTTCCTTTAGGTGATATAAACAAAATATCATCGAATTAGGCAATATTTTGCTGTTTTTCCACGTATTTGAGATTTTTCAGTTTATTGCTATTAATTCATTAATATACGATAAAAATGATGCAAACACATAATTGATTACAAATTAACCGTAAACACTTCATTTTCAATCAACTATTTGTTTCTCGTTAAAATACTGAGTAAGATATTGGAAAGGGGAGAAGTTCTGTTTTCATTGCATATATCGACGTTTCAGCCGAATTAGAGCGGTTTTACGTGTACATCTTCCATCGGTAATATAAACGAAAAATCAGGAACATTTTAGTTAATTCTAATGAAAACACATTGATTTTTATCATTTGTATTTGAAACAACATTGTCATGTCTTTTCTTGGATCTAAATAACACGTAACCTCGCTCTATGATTTGAAGTTAAAATCCTCAAATATGGTAATATAGTGACTTTTTTCACGTTATTCATGTAGTGCGATTTTACGTATATATATTCGTTTTTACCAATATTTCGATACTACTTCATGTTTTCTCACGATATGTGATTTGGCCTTCAAATCTCAGAATTTCGCAAATTTTGCATTTTTAAGCAAGTTTTCTTGTATTTTGTTTTGTACTAAAAATCATCGAATTTAGCAATATTTTGACCTTTATCATCCCCTTTTCCTTTATGTTATTTAAAGAAAATATCATCAAATTAGGCCGTTTTTCCAGGTTTTTGTGAATTTTAAGTTTATTGTTATTAATTCATTAAATATACGATAAAAATTATGCAAACACATAATTGATCAGAAAATAACCTTAAATACTTCATTTTCAATAATCTAATTGTTGCTCGTTAAAATACTGAGTAAGGAATTGAAAAGGGGAGAAGTTCTGTTTTTATTGCAAATATCGACGTTTCAGCCGGATTAGAACGGTTTTACGTGTACATCTTCCATCGGTAATATAAACCGAAAATCAGGAACATTTTAGTTAATTTTAATGAAAACACATTGATTTGTATCATTTGTATTGGAAGCAACATCTTTATACGTCTTTTCTAGGGTCTAAAGAATACGAAACGTCGCTCTGTGATTCGAAGTTAAAATCCTCAAATTTGGTATAATAATGACTTTTTTCACGCTTTTCATGTAGTTTGATATTACGTAAATATATTCATTTTTACCAATATTTCGATACTATTTCATGTAGTATCACGATATGTGCTTTGACCTTTATCATACCCTTTTCATTTATGTGATATAAACAAAATATCATCGAATTAGGCCTTTTTCCACGTTTTTGTGAATTTTCAGTTTATTGTTATTAATTCATTAAATATACGATAAAAATTATGCAAACACATAATTGATCAGAAAATAACCTTAAATACTTCATTTTCAATCATCTATTTGTTTCTCGTTAAAATACTGAGTAAGGAATTGAAAAGGGGAGAAGTTCTGTTTTTATTGCATATATCGACGTTTCAGCCATATTAGAACGGTTTTACGTGTACATCTTCCATCGGTAATATAAACCAAAAATCAGGAACATTTTAGTTAATTTTAATGAAAACACATTGATTTTTATCATTTGTATTGGAAGCAACATCTTTATACGTCTTTTCTAGGGTCTAAAAAATACGAAACGTCGCTTTATGATTCGAAGTTAAAATCCTCAAATTTGGTATAATAATGACTATTTTCACGCTTTTCATGTAGTTTGATATTACGTAAATATATTCATTTTTACCAATATTTCGATACTATTTCATGTAGTATCACGATATGTGCTTTGGCCTTCATATCTCAGATTTTCGCATATTATTGCATTATAAGCAAGTTTTCTTGCATTTTGTTTCGTACTAAAAATCATCAAATTCAGCAATATTTTGACGTTTATCATCCCCTTTTCCTTTAGGTGATATAAACAAAATATCATCGAATAAGGCAATATTTTGCTGTTTTTCCACGTATTTGTGAATTTTCAGTTTATTGCTATTAATTTATTAAATATATGATAAAAATGATGCAAACACAATTGATTAGAAATTAACCGTAAACACTTCATTTTCAATCAACTATTTGTTTCTCGTTAAAATACTGAGTAAGACATTAAAAAGGGGAGAAGTTCTGTTTTATTGCATATATCGACGTTTCAGCCGAATTAGAGCGGTTTTACGTGTACATCTTCCATCGGTAATATAAACGAAAAATCAGGAACATTTTAGTTAATTCTAATGAAAACACATTGATTTTTATCATTTGTATTTGAAACAACATTGTCATATGTCTTTTCTTGGATCTAAATAATACGAAACCTCGCTGTATGATTTGAAGTTAAAATCCTCAAGTATGGTAATATAGTGACTTTTTTTACGTTATTCATGTAGTGTGATTTTACGTATATATATTCGTTTTTACCAATATTTCGATACTACTTCATGTTTTCTCACGATATGTGATTTGGCCTTCAAATCTCAGAATTTCACAAAATAAATAAAAACACATTGATTTTTATCATTTGTATTGGAAGCAACATCTTTATACGTCTTTTCTAGGGTCTAAAAAATACGAAACGTCACTCTATGATTCGAAGTTAAAATCCTCAAATTTGGTATAATAATGACTTTTTTCACGCTTTTCATGTAGTTTGATATTACGTAAATATATTCATTTTTACCAATATTTCGATACTATTTCATGTAGTATCACGATATGTGCTTTGGCCTTCATATCTCAGATTTTCGCATAATATTGCATTTTAAGCAAGTTTTCTTGCATTTTGTTTCGTACTAAAAATCATCAAATTCAGCAATATTTTGACGTTTATCATCCCCTTTTCCTTTAGGTGATATAAACAAAATATCATCGAATTAGACAATATTTTGCTGTTTTTCCACGTATTTGTGATTTTTCAGTTTATTGCTTTTAATTCATTAATATACGATAAAAATGATGCAAACACATAATTGATTACAAATTAACCGTAAACACTTCATTTTCAATCAACTATTTGTTTCTCGTTAAAATACTGAGTAAGATATTGGAAAGGGGAGAAGTTCTGTTTTTATTGCATATATCGACGTTTCAGCCCGATTAGAGCAGTTTTACGTGTACATCTTTCATCGGTAATATAAACGAAAAATCAGGACCATTTTAGTTAATTCTAATGAAAACACATTGATTTTTATCATTTGTATTTGAAACAACATTGTCATGTCTTTTCTTGGATCTAAATAACACGAAACCTCGCTCTATGATTTGAAGTTAAAATCCTCAAATATGGTAATATAGTGAACTTTTTCACGTTATTCATGTAGTGCGATTTTACGTATATATATTCGTTTTTACCAATATTTCGATAATACTTCATGTTTTCTCACGATATGTGATTTGGCCTTCAAATCTCAGAATTTCGCATATATTGCATTTTTAAGCAAGTTTTCTTGTATTTTGTTTTGTACTAAAAATCATCGAATTTAGCAATATTTTGGCCTTTATCATCCCCTTTTCCTTAATGTTATTTAAACAAAATATCATCAAATTAGGCCGTTTTTCCAGGTTTTTGTGAATTTTAAGTTTATTGTTATTAATTCATTAAATATACGACAAAATTTATGGAAACACATAATTGATCAGAAAATAACCTTAAATACTTTATTTTCAATCATCTAATTGTTTCTCGTTAAAATACTGAGTAAGGAATTGAAAAGGGGAGAAGTTCTGTTTTTATTGCAAATATCGACGTTTCAGCCGGATTAGAACGGTGTTACGTGTACATCTTCCATCGGTAATATAAACCGAAAATCAGGAACATTTTAGTTAATTTTAATGAAAACACATTGATTTGTATCATTTGTATTGGAAGCAACATCTTTATACGTCTTTTCTAGGGTCTAAAAAATACGAAACGTCGCTCTGTGATTCGAAGTTAAAATCCTCAAATTTGGTATAATAATGACTTTTTTCACGCTTTTCATGTAGTTTGATATTACGTAAATATATTCATTTTTACCAATATTTCGATACTATTTCATGTAGTATCACGATATGTGCTTTGGCCTTCATATCTCAGATTTTCGCATAATATTGCATTTTAAGCAAGTTTTCTTGCATTTTGTTTCGTACTAAAAATCATCAAATTCAGCAATATTTTGACGTTTATCATCCCCTTTTCCCTTTAGGTGATATAAACAAAATATCATCGAATTAGGCAATATTTTGCTGTTTTTCCACGTATTTGTGATTTTTCAGTTTATTGCTATTAATTCATTAATATACGATAAAAATGATGCAAACACATAATTGATTACAAATTAACCGTAAACACTTCATTTTCAATCAACTATTTGTTTCTCGTTAAAATACTGAGTAAGATATTGGAAAGGGGAGAAGTTCTGTTTTTATTGCATATATCGACGTTTCAGCCCGATTAGAGCGGTTTTACATGTACATCTTTCATCGGTAATATAAACGGAAAATCAGGACCATTTTAGTTAATTCTAATGAAAACACATTGATTTTCATCATTTGTATTTGAAACAACATTGTCATATGTCTTTTCTTGGATCTAAATAATACGAAACCTCGCTGTATGATTTGAAGTTAAAATCCTCAAATATGGTAATATAGTGACTTTTTTTACGTTATTCATGCAGTGTGATTTTACGTATATATATTCGTTTTTACCAATATTTCGATACTACTTCATGTTTTCTCACGATATGTGATTTGGCCTTCAAATCTCAGAATTTCACAAAATAAATGAAAACACATTGATTTTTAACATTTGTATTGGAAGCAACATCTTTATACGTCTTTTCTAGGGTCTAAAAAATACGAAACGTCACTCTATGATTCGAAGTTAAAATCCTCAAATTTGGTATAATAATGACTTTTTTCACGCTTTTCATGTAGTTTGATATTACGTAAATATATTCATTTTTACCAATATTTCGATACTATTTCATGTAGTATCACGATATGTGCTTTGGCCTTCATATCTCAGATTTTCGCATAATATTGCATTTTAAGCACGTTTTCTTGCATTTTGTTTCGTACTAAATATCATCAAATTCAGCAATATTTTGACGTTTATCATCCCCTTTTCCTTTAGGTGATATAAACAAAATATCATCGAATTAGGCAATATTTTGCTGTTTTTCCACGTATTTGAGATTTTTCAGTTTATTGCTATTAATTCATTAATATACGATAAAAATGATGCAAACACATAATTGATTACAAATTAACCGTAAACACTTCATTTTCAATCAACTATTTGTTTCTCGTTAAAATACTGAGTAAGATATTGGAAAGGGGAGAAGTTCTGTTTTCATTGCATATATCGACGTTTCAGCCGAATTAGAGCGGTTTTACGTGTACATCTTCCATCGGTAATATAAACGAAAAATCAGGAACATTTTAGTTAATTCTAATGAAAACACATTGATTTTTATCATTTGTATTTGAAACAACATTGTCATGTCTTTTCTTGGATCTAAATAACACGTAACCTCGCTCTATGATTTGAAGTTAAAATCCTCAAATATGGTAATATAGTGACTTTTTTCACGTTATTCATGTAGTGCGATTTTACGTATATATATTCGTTTTTACCAATATTTCGATACTACTTCATGTTTTCTCACGATATGTGATTTGGCCTTCAAATCTCAGAATTTCGCAAATTTTGCATTTTTAAGCAAGTTTTCTTGTATTTTGTTTTGTACTAAAAATCATCGAATTTAGCAATATTTTGACCTTTATCATCCCCTTTTCCTTTATGTTATTTAAAGAAAATATCATCAAATTAGGCCGTTTTTCCAGGTTTTTGTGAATTTTAAGTTTATTGTTATTAATTCATTAAATATACGATAAAAATTATGCAAACACATAATTGATCAGAAAATAACCTTAAATACTTCATTTTCAATAATCTAATTGTTGCTCGTTAAAATACTGAGTAAGGAATTGAAAAGGGGAGAAGTTCTGTTTTTATTGCAAATATCGACGTTTCAGCCGGATTAGAACGGTTTTACGTGTACATCTTCCATCGGTAATATAAACCGAAAATCAGGAACATTTTAGTTAATTTTAATGAAAACACATTGATTTGTATCATTTGTATTGGAAGCAACATCTTTATACGTCTTTTCTAGGGTCTAAAGAATACGAAACGTCGCTCTGTGATTCGAAGTTAAAATCCTCAAATTTGGTATAATAATGACTTTTTTCACGCTTTTCATGTAGTTTGATATTACGTAAATATATTCATTTTTACCAATATTTCGATACTATTTCATGTAGTATCACGATATGTGCTTTGGCCTTCATATCTCAGATTTTCGCATAATATTGCATTTTAAGCAAGTTTTCTTGCATTTTGTTTCGTACTAAAAATCATCAAATTCAGCAATATTTTGACGTTTATCATCCCCTTTTCCTTTAGGTGATATAAACAAAATATCATCGAATTAGGCAATATTTTGCTGTTTTTCCACGTATTTGAGATTTTTCAGTTTATTGCTATTAATTCATTAATATACGATAAAAATGATGCAAACACATAATTGATTACAAATTAACCGTAAACACTTCATTTTCAATCAACTATTTGTTTCTCGTTAAAATACTGAGTAAGATATTGGAAAGGGGAGAAGTTCTGTTTTCATTGCATATATCGACGTTTCAGCCGAATTAGAGCGGTTTTACGTGTACATCTTCCATCGGTAATATAAACGAAAAATCAGGAACATTTTAGTTAATTCTAATGAAAACACATTGATTTTTATCATTTGTATTTGAAACAACATTGTCATGTCTTTTCTTGGATCTAAATAACACGTAACCTCGCTCTATGATTTGAAGTTAAAATCCTCAAATATGGTAATATAGTGACTTTTTTCACGTTATTCATGTAGTGCGATTTTACGTATATATATTCGTTTTTACCAATATTTCGATACTACTTCATGTTTTCTCACGATATGTGATTTGGCCTTCAAATCTCAGAATTTCGCAAATTTTGCATTTTTAAGCAAGTTTTCTTGTATTTTGTTTTGTACTAAAAATCATCGAATTTAGCAATATTTTGACCTTTATCATCCCCTTTTCCTTTATGTTATTTAAAGAAAATATCATCAAATTAGGCCGTTTTTCCAGGTTTTTGTGAATTTTAAGTTTATTGTTATTAATTCATTAAATATACGATAAAAATTATGCAAACACATAATTGATCAGAAAATAACCTTAAATACTTCATTTTCAATAATCTAATTGTTGCTCGTTAAAATACTGAGTAAGGAATTGAAAAGGGGAGAAGTTCTGTTTTTATTGCAAATATCGACGTTTCAGCCGGATTAGAACGGTTTTACGTGTACATCTTCCATCGGTAATATAAACCGAAAATCAGGAACATTTTAGTTAATTTTAATGAAAACACATTGATTTGTATCATTTGTATTGGAAGCAACATCTTTATACGTCTTTTCTAGGGTCTAAAGAATACGAAACGTCGCTCTGTGATTCGAAGTTAAAATCCTCAAATTTGGTATAATAATGACTTTTTTCACGCTTTTCATGTAGTTTGATATTACGTAAATATATTCATTTTTACCAATATTTCGATACTATTTCATGTAGTATCACGATATGTGCTTTGGCCTTCATATCTCAGATTTTCGCATAATATTGCATTTTAAGCAAGTTTTCTTGCATTTTGTTTCGTACTAAAAATCATCAAATTCAGCAATATTTTGACGTTTATCATCCCCTTTTCCTTTAGGTGATATAAACAAAATATCATCGAATTAGGAAATATTTTGCTGTTTTTCCACGTATTTGTGATTTTTCAGTTTATTGCTATTAATTCATTAATATACGATAAAAATGATGCAAACACATAATTGATTACAAATTAACCGTAAACACTTCATTTTCAATCAACTATTTGTTTCTCGTTAAAATACTGAGTAAGATATTGGAAAGGGGAGAAGTTCTGTTTTTATTGCATATATCGACGTTTCAGCCCGATTAGAGCGGTTTTACGTGTACATCTTTCATCGGTAATATAAACGGAAAATCAGGACCATTTTAGTTAATTCTAATGAAAACACATTGATTTTCATCATTTGTATTTGAAACAACATTGTCATATGTCTTTTCTTGGATCTAAATAATACTAAACCTCGCTGTATGATTTGAAGTTAAAATCCTCAAATATGGTAATATAGTGATTTTTTTACGTTATTCATGTAGTGTGATTTTACGTATATATATTCGTTTTTACCAATATTTCGATGCTACTTCATGTTTTCTCACGATATGTGATTTGGCCTTCAAAACTCAGAATTTCACAAAATAAATGAAAACACATTGATTTTTATCATTTGTATTGGAAGCAACATCTTTATACGTCTTTTCTAGGGTCTAAAAAATACGAAACGTCACTCTATGATTCGAAGTTAAAATCCTCAAATTTGGTATAATAATGACTTTTTTCACGCTTTTCATGTAGTTTGATATTACGTAAATATATTCATTTTTACCAATATTTCGATACTATTTCATGTAGTATCACGATATGTGCTTTGGCCTTCATATCTCAGATTTTCGCATAATATTGCATTTTAAGCACGTTTTCTTGCATTTTGTTTCGTACTAAATATCATCAAATTCAGCAATATTTTGACGTTTATCATCCCCTTTTCCTTTAGGTGATATAAACAAAATATCATCGAATTAGGCAATATTTTGCTGTTTTTCCACGTATTTGAGATTTTTCAGTTTATTGCTATTAATTCATTAATATACGATAAAAATGATGCAAACACATAATTGATTACAAATTAACCGTAAACACTTCATTTTCAATCAACTATTTGTTTCTCGTTAAAATACTGAGTAAGATATTGGAAAGGGGAGAAGTTCTGTTTTCATTGCATATATCGACGTTTCAGCCGAATTAGAGCGGTTTTACGTGTACATCTTCCATCGGTAATATAAACGAAAAATCAGGAACATTTTAGTTAATTCTAATGAAAACACATTGATTTTTATCATTTGTATTTGAAACAACATTGTCATGTCTTTTCTTGGATCTAAATAACACGTAACCTCGCTCTATGATTTGAAGTTAAAATCCTCAAATATGGTAATATAGTGACTTTTTTCACGTTATTCATGTAGTGCGATTTTACGTATATATATTCGTTTTTACCAATATTTCGATACTACTTCATGTTTTCTCACGATATGTGATTTGGCCTTCAAATCTCAGAATTTCGCAAATTTTGCATTTTTAAGCAAGTTTTCTTGTATTTTGTTTTGTACTAAAAATCATCGAATTTAGCAATATTTTGACCTTTATCATCCCCTTTTCCTTTATGTTATTTAAAGAAAATATCATCAAATTAGGCCGTTTTTCCGGGTTTTTGTGAATTTTAAGTTTATTGTTATTAATTCATTAAATATACGATAAAAATTATGCAAACACATAATTGATCAGAAAATAACCTTAAATACTTCATTTTCAATAATCTAATTGTTGCTCGTTAAAATACTGAGTAAGGAATTGAAAAGGGGAGAAGTTCTGTTTTTATTGCAAATATCGACGTTTCAGCCGGATTAGAACGGTTTTACGTGTACATCTTCCATCGGTAATATAAACCGAAAATCAGGAACATTTTAGTTAATTTTAATGAAAACACATTGATTTGTATCATTTGTATTGGAAGCAACATCTTTATACGTCTTTTCTAGGGTCTAAAGAATACGAAACGTCGCTCTGTGATTCGAAGTTAAAATCCTCAAATTTGGTATAATAATGACTTTTTTCACGCTTTTCATGTAGTTTGATATTACGTAAATATATTCATTTTTACCAATATTTCGATACTATTTCATGTAGTATCACGATATGTGCTTTGGCCTTCATATCTCAGATTTTCGCATAATATTGCATTTTAAGCAAGTTTTCTTGCATTTTGTTTCGTACTAAAAATCATCAAATTCAGCAATATTTTGACGTTTATCATCCCCTTTTCCTTTAGGTGATATAAACAAAATATCATCGAATTAGGCAATATTTTGCTGTTTTTCCACGTATTTGTGATTTTTCAGTTTATTGCTATTAATTCATTAATATACGATAAAAATGATGCAAACACATAATTGATTACAAATTAACCGTAAACACTTCATTTTCAATCAACTATTTGTTTCTCGTTAAAATACTGAGTAAGATATTGGAAAGGGGAGAAGTTCTGTTTTTATTGCATATATCGACGTTTCAGCCCGATTAGAGCGGTTTTACGTGTACATCTTTCATCGGTAATATAAACGGAAAATCAGGACCATTTTAGTTAATTCTAATGAAAACACATTGATTTTCATCATTTGTATTTGAAACAACATTGTCATATGTCTTTTCTTGGATCTAAATAATACGAAACCTCGCTGTATGATTTGAAGTTAAAATCCTCAAATATGGTAATATAGTGATTTTTTTACGTTATTCATGTAGTGTGATTTTACGTATATATATTCGTTTTTACCAATATTTCGATGCTACTTCATGTTTTCTCACGATATGTGATTTGGCCTTCAAATCTCAGAATTTCACAAAATAAATGAAAACACATTGATTTTTATCATTTGTATTGGAAGCAACATCTTTATACGTCTTTTCTAGGGTCTAAAAAATACGAAACGTCACTCTATGATTCGAAGTTAAAATCCTCAAATTTGGTATAATAATGACTTTTTTCACGCTTTTCATGTAGTTTGATATTACGTAAATATATTCATTTTTACCAATATTTCGATACTATTTCATGTAGTATCACGATATGAGCTTTGGCCTTCATATCTCAGATTTTCGCATATTATTGCATTATAAGCAAGTTTTCTTGCATTTTGTTTCGTACTAAAAATCATCAAATTCAGCAATATTTTGACGTTTATCATCCCCTTTTCCTTTAGGTGATATAAACAAAATATCATCGAATAAGGCAATATTTTGCTGTTTTTCCACGTATTTGTGAATTTTCAGTTTATTGCTATTAATTTATTAAATATATGATAAAAATGATGCAAACACAATTGATTAGAAATTAACCGTAAACACTTCATTTTCAATCAACTATTTGTTTCTCGTTAGAATACTGAATAAGATATTGGAAAGGGGAGAAGTTCTGTTTTTATTGCATATATCGACGTTTCAGCCGAATTAGAGCGGTTTTACGTGTACATCTTCCATCGGTAATATAAACGAAAAATCAGGAACATTTTAGTTAATTCTAATGAAAACACATTGATTTTCATCATTTGTATTTGAAACAACATTGTCATATGTCTTTTCTTGGATCTAAATAATACGAAACCTCGCTGTATGATTTGAAGTTAAAATCCTCAAGTATGGTAATATAGTGACTTTTTTTACGTTATTCATGTAGTGTGATTTTACGTATATATATTCGTTTTTACCAATATTTCGATACTACTTCATGTTTTCTCACGATATGTGATTTGGCCTTCAAATCTCAGAATTTCACAAAATAAATGAAAACACATTGATTTTTATCATTTGTATTGGAAGCAACATCTTTATACGTCTTTTCTAGGGTCTAAAAAATACGAAACGTCACTCTATGATTCGAAGTTAAAATCCTCAAATTTGGTATAATAATGACTTTTTTCACGCTTTTCATGTAGTTTGATATTACGTAAATATATTCATTTTTACCAATATTTCGATACTATTTCATGTAGTATCACGATATGTGCTTTGGCCTTCATATCTCAGATTTTCGCATAATATTGCATTTTAAGCAAGTTTTCTTGCATTTTGTTTCGTACTAAAAATCATCAAATTCAGCAATATTTTGACGTTTATCATCCCCTTTTCCTTTAGGTGATATAAACAAAATATCATCGAATTAGACAATATTTTGCTGTTTTTCCACGTATTTGTGATTTTTCAGTTTATTGCTTTTAATTCATTAATATACGATAAAAATGATGCAAACACATAATTGATTACAAATTAACCGTAAACACTTCATTTTCAATCAACTATTTGTTTCTCGTTAAAATACTGAGTAAGATATTGGAAAGGGGAGAAGTTCTGTTTTTATTGCATATATCGACGTTTCAGCCCGATTAGAGCAGTTTTACGTGTACATCTTTCATCGGTAATATAAACGAAAAATCAGGACCATTTTAGTTAATTCTAATGAAAACACATTGATTTTTATCATTTGTATTTGAAACAACATTGTCATGTCTTTTCTTGGATCTAAATAACACGAAACCTCGCTCTATGATTTGAAGTTAAAATCCTCAAATATGGTAATATAGTGAACTTTTTCACGTTATTCATGTAGTGCGATTTTACGTATATATATTCGTTTTTACCAATATTTCGATAATACTTCATGTTTTCTCACGATATGTGATTTGGCCTTCAAATCTCAGAATTTCGCATATATTGCATTTTTAAGCAAGTTTTCTTGTATTTTGTTTTGTACTAAAAATCATCGAATTTAGCAATATTTTGGCCTTTATCATCCCCTTTTCCTTTATGTTATTTAAACAAAATATCATCAAATTAGGCCGTTTTTCCAGGTTTTTGTGAATTTTAAGTTTATTGTTATTAATTCATTAAATATACGACAAAATTTATGGAAACACATAATTGATCAGAAAATAACCTTAAATACTTTATTTTCAATCATCTAATTGTTTCTCGTTAAAATACTGAGTAAGGAATTGAAAAGGGGAGAAGTTCTGTTTTTATTGCAAATATCGACGTTTCAGCCGGATTAGAACGGTGTTACGTGTACATCTTCCATCGGTAATATAAACCGAAAATCAGGAACATTTTAGTTAATTTTAATGAAAACACATTGATTTGTATCATTTGTATTGGAAGCAACATCTTTATACGTCTTTTCTAGGGTCTAAAGAATACGAAACGTCGCTCTGTGATTCGAAGTTAAAATCCTCAAATTTGGTATAATAATGACTTTTTTCACGCTTTTCATGTAGTTTGATATTACGTAAATATATTCATTTTTACCAATATTTCGATACTATTTCATGTAGTATCACGATATGTGCTTTGGCCTTCATATCTCAGATTTTCGCATAATATTGCATTTTAAGCAAGTTTTCTTGCATTTTGTTTCGTACTAAAAATCATCAAATTCAGCAATATTTTGACGTTTATCATCCCCTTTTCCTTTAGGTGATATAAACAAAATATCATCGAATTAGGAAATATTTTGCTGTTTTTCCACGTATTTGTGATTTTTCAGTTTATTGCTATTAATTCATTAATATACGATAAAAATGATGCAAACACATAATTGATTACAAATTAACCGTAAACACTTCATTTTCAATCAACTATTTGTTTCTCGTTAAAATACTGAGTAAGATATTGGAAAGGGGAGAAGTTCTGTTTTTATTGCATATATCGACGTTTCAGCCCGATTAGAGCGGTTTTACGTGTACATCTTTCATCGGTAATATAAACGGAAAATCAGGACCATTTTAGTTAATTCTAATGAAAACACATTGATTTTCATCATTTGTATTTGAAACAACATTGTCATATGTCTTTTCTTGGATCTAAATAATACGAAACCTCGCTGTATGATTTGAAGTTAAAATCCTCAAATATGGTAATATAGTGATTTTTTTACGTTATTCATGTAGTGTGATTTTACGTATATATATTCGTTTTTACCAATATTTCGATGCTACTTCATGTTTTCTCACGATATGTGATTTGGCCTTCAAAACTCAGAATTTCACAAAATAAATGAAAACACATTGATTTTTATCATTTGTATTGGAAGCAACATCTTTATACGTCTTTTCTAGGGTCTAAAAAATACGAAACGTCACTCTATGATTCGAAGTTAAAATCCTCAAATTTGGTATAATAATGACTTTTTTCACGCTTTTCATGTAGTTTGATATTACGTAAATATATTCATTTTTACCAATATTTCGATACTATTTCATGTTGGTTCACGATATGTGCTTTGGCCTTCATATCTCAGATTTTCGCATAATATTGCATTTTAAGCAAGTTTTCTTGCATTTTGTTTCGTACTAAAAATCATCAAATTCAGCAATATTTTGACGTTTATCATCCCCTTTTCCTTTAGGTGATATAAACAAAATATCATCGAATTAGGCAATATTTTGCTGTTTTCCACGTATTTGTGATTTTTCAGTTTATTGCTATTAATTCATTAATATACGATAAAAATGATGCAAACACATAATTGATTACAAATTAACCGTAAACACTTCATTTTCAATCAACTATTTGTTTCTCGTTAAAATACTGAGTAAGATATTGCAAAGGGGAGAAGTTCTGTTTTTATTGCATATATCGACGTTTCAGCCCGATTAGAGTGGTTTTACGTGTACATCTTTCATCGGTAATATAAACGAAAAATCAGGACCATTTTAGTTAATTCTAATGAAAACACATTGATTTTTATTATTTGTATTTGAAACAACATTGTCATGTCTTTTCTTGGATCTAAATAACACGAAACCTCGCTCTATGATTTGAAGTTAAAATCCTCAAATATGGTAATATAGTGACTTTTTTCACGTTATTCATGTAGTGTGATTTTACGTATATATATTCGTTCTTACCAATATTTCGATACTACTTCATGTTTTCTCACGATATGTGATTTGGCCTTCAAATCTCAGAATTTCGCAAATTTTTCATTTATAAGCAAGTTTTCTTGTATTTTGTTTTGTACTAAAAATCATCGAATTTAGCAATATTATGTTATTTAAACAAAATATCATCAAATTAGGCCGTTTTTCCAGGTTTTTGTGAATTTCCAGTTTATTGGTATTAATTCAATAAATATACGATAAAAATTATGCAAACACATAATTGATCAGAAAATAACCTTAAATACTTCATTTTCAATCATCTAATTGTTTCTCGTTAAAATACTGAGTAAGGAATTGAAAAGGGGAGAAGTTCTGTTTTTATTGCATATATCGACGTTTCAGCCGGATTAGAACGGTTTTACGTGTACATCTTCCATCGGTAATATAAACGAAAAATCAGGAACATTTTAGTTAATTCTAATGAAAACACATTGATTTTTATCATTTGTATTTGAAACAACATTGTCATATGTCTTTTCTTGGATCTAAATAATACGAAACCTCGCTGTATGATTTGAAGTTAAAATCCTCAAATATGGTAATATAGTGACTTTTTTCACGTTATTCATGTAGTGTGATTTTACGTATATATATTCGTTTTTACCAATATTTCGATACTACTTCATGTTTTCTCACGATATGTGATTTGGCCTTCAAATCTCAGAATTTCGCAAATTTTGCATTTTTAAATAAGTTTTCTTGCATTTTGTTTTGTACTAAAAATCATCGAATTTAGCAATATTTTGACCTTTATTATACCCTTTTCATTTATGTGATATAAACAAAATATCATCGAATTAGGCCTTTTTCCACGTTTTTGTGAATTTTCAGTTTATTGTTATTAATTCATTAAATATACGATAAAAATTATGCAAACACATAATTGATCAGAAAATAACCTTAAATACTTCATTTTCAATCATCTATTTGTTTCTCGTTAAAATACTGAGTAAGGAATTGAAAAGGGGAGAAGTTCTGTTTTTATTGCATATATCGACGTTTCAGCCATATTAGAACGGTTTTACGTGTACATCTTCCATCGGTAATATAAACCAAAAATCAGGAACATTTTAGTTAATTTTAATGAAAACACATTGATTTTTATCATTTGTATTGGAAGCAACATCTTTATACGTCTTTTCTAGGGTCTAAAAAATACGAAACGTCGCTTTATGATTCGAAGTTAAAATCCTCAAATTTGGTATAATAATGACTTTTTTCACGCTTTTCATGTAGTTTGATATTACGTAAATATATTCATTTTTACCAATATTTCGATACTATTTCATGTAGTATCACGATATGTGCTTTGGCCTTCATATCTCAGATTTTCGCATATTATTGCATTATAAGCAAGTTTTCTTGCATTTTGTTTCGTACTAAAAATCATCAAATTCAGCAATATTTTGACGTTTATCATCCCCTTTTCCTTTAGGTGATATAAACAAAATATCATCGAATAAGGCAATATTTTGCTGTTTTTCCACGTATTTGTGAATTTTCAGTTTATTGCTATTAATTTATTAAATATATGATAAAAATGATGCAAACACAATTGATTAGAAATTAACCGTAAACACTTCATTTTCAATCAACTATTTGTTTCTCGTTAAAATACTGGGTAAGACATTAAAAAGGGGAGAAGTTCTGTTTTATTGCATATATCGACGTTTCAGCCGAATTAGAGCGGTTTTACGTGTACATCTTCCATCGGTAATATAAACGAAAAATCAGGAACATTTTAGTTAATGCTAATGAAAACACATTGATTTTTATCATTTGTATTTGAAACAACATTGTCATATGTCTTTTCTTGGATCTAAATAATACGAAACCTCGCTGTATGATTTGAAGTTAAAATCCTCAAATATGGTAATATAGTGACTTTTTTCACGTTATTCATGTAGTGTGATTTTACGTATATATATTCGTTTTTACCAATATTTCGATACTACTTCATGTTTTCTCACGATATGTGATTTGGCCTTCAAATCTCAGAATTTCGCAAATTTTGCATTTTTAAACAAGTTTTCTTGCATTTTGTTTTCTACTAAAAATCATCGAATTTAGCAATATTTTGACCTCTATCATCCCCTTTTCATTTATGTGATATAAACAAAATATCATTAATTAGGCCGTTTTTCCACGTTTTTGTGAATTTTCAGTTTATTGTTATTAATTCAATAAATATACGATAAAAATTATGAAAACACATAATTGATCAGAAAATAACCTTAAATACTTCATTTTCAATCATCTATTTGTTTCT
The DNA here is from genome assembly GCF_040958095.1 of Procambarus clarkii. NCBI lineage: Eukaryota > Metazoa > Arthropoda > Malacostraca > Decapoda > Cambaridae > Procambarus > Procambarus clarkii. Next base: position 22,340,601 of record NC_091181.1, read on the forward strand.
CGTTAAAATACTGAGTAAGGAATTGAAAAGGGGAGAAGTTCTGTTTTTATTGCATATATCGACGTTTCAGCCGGATTAGAACGGTTTTACGTGTACATCTTCCATCGGTAATATAAACCGAAAATCAGGAACATTTTAGTTAATTTTAATGAAAACACATTGATTTTTATCATTTGTATTGGAAGCAACATCTTTATACGTCTTTTCTAGGGTCTAAAAAATACGAAATGTCGCTCTATGATTCGAAGTTAAAATTCTCAAATTTGGTATAATAATGACTTTTTTCACGCTTTTCATGTAGTTTGATGTATTGTACTAAATATATTCATTTTTACCAATATTTCAATACTATTTCATGTAGTATCACAATATGTGCTTTGGCCTTCATATCTCAGATTTTCGCATAATATTGCACTTTAAGCAAGTTTTCTTGCATTTTGTTTCGTACTAAAAATCATCAAATTCAGCAATATTTTGACGTTTATCATCCCCTTTTCCTTTAGGTGATATAAACAAAATATCATCGAATTAGGCAATATTTTGCTGTTTTTCCACGAATTTGTGATTTTTCACTTTATTGCTATTAATTCATTAATATACGATAAAAATGATGCAAACACATAATTGATTAGAAATTAACCGTAAACACTTCATTTTCAATCAACTATTTGTTTCTCGTTAGAATACTGAATAAGATATTGGAAAGGGGAGAAGTTCTGTTTTTATTGCATATATCGACGTTTCAGCCGAATTAGAGCGGTTTTACGTGTACATCTTCCATCGGTAATATAAACGAAAAATCAGGAACATTTTAGTTAATTCTAATGAAAACACATTGATTTTTATCATTTGTATTTGAAACAACATTGTCATGTCTTTTCTTGGATCTAAATAACACGAAACCTCGCTCTATGATTTGAAGTTAAAATCCTCAAATATGGTAATATAGTGACTTTTTTCACGTTATTCATGTAGTGTGATTTTACGTATATATATTCGTTCTTACCAATATTTCGATACTACTTCATGTTTTCTCACGATATGTGATTTGGCCTTCAAATCTCAGAATTTCGCAAATTTTGCATTTATAAGCAAGTTTTCTTGTATTTTGTTTTGTACTAAAAATCATCGAATTTAGCAATATTATGTTATTTAAACAAAATATCATCAAATTAGGCCGTTTTTCCAGTTTTTTGTGAATTTTCAGTTTATTGTTATTAATTCAATAAATATACGATAAAAATTATGCAAACACATAATTGATCAGAAAATAACCTTAAATACTTCATTTTCAATCATCTAATTGTTTCTCGTTAAAATACTGAGTAAGGAATTGAAAAGGGGAGAAGTTCTGTTTTTATTGCATATATCGACGTTTCAGCCGGATTAGAACGGTTTTACGTGTACATCTTCCATCGGTAATATAAACCAAAAATCAGGAACATTTTAGTTAATTTTAATGAAAACACATTGATTTTTATCATTTGTATTGGAAGCAACATCTTTATACGTCTTTTCTAGGGTCTAAAAAATACGAAACGTCACTCTATGATTCGAAGTTAAAATCCTCAAATTTGGTATAATAATGACTTTTTTCACGCTTTTCATGTAGTTTGATATTACGTAAATATATTCATTTTTACCAATATTTCGATACTATTTCATGTAGTATCACGATATGAGCTTTGGCCTTCATATCTCAGATTTTCGCATATTATTGCATTATAAGCAAGTTTTCTTGCATTTTGTTTCGTACTAAAAATCATCAAATTCAGCAATATTTTGACGTTTATCATCCCCTTTTCCTTTAGGTGATATAAACAAAATATCATCGAATAAGGCAATATTTTGCTGTTTTTCCACGTATTTGTGAATTTTCAGTTTATTGCTATTAATTTATTAAATATATGATAAAAATGATGCAAACACAATTGATTAGAAATTAACCGTAAACACTTCATTTTCAATCAACTATTTGTTTCTCGTTAAAATACTGAGTAAGACATTAAAAAGGGGAGAAGTTCTGTTTTATTGCATATATCGACGTTTCAGCCGAATTAGAGCGGTTTTACGTGTACATCTTCCATCGGTAATATAAACGAAAAATCAGGAACATTTTAGTTAATGCTAATGAAAACACATTGATTTTTATCATTTGTATTTGAAACAACATTGTCATATGTCTTTTCTTGGATCTAAATAATACGAAACCTCGCTGTATGATTTGAAGTTAAAATCCTCAAATATGGTAATATAGTGACTTTTTTCACGTTATTCATGTAGTGTGATTTTACGTATATATATTCGTTTTTACCAATATTTCGATACTACTTCATGTTTTCTCACGATATGTGATTTGGCCTTCAAATCTCAGAATTTCGCAAATTTTGCATTTTTAAACAAGTTTTCTTGCATTTTGTTTTCTACTAAAAATCATAGAATTTAGCAATATTTTGACCTCTATCATCCCCTTTTCATTTATGTGATATAAACAAAATATCATTAATTAGGCCGTTTTTCCACGTTTTTGTGAATTTTCAGTTTATTGTTATTAATTCATTAAATATACGATAAAAATTATGAAAACACATAATTGATCAGAAAATAACCTTAAATACTTCATTTTCAATCATCTATTTGTTTCTCGTTAAAATACTGAGTAAGGAATTGAAAAGGGGAGAAGTTCTGTTTTTATTGCATATATCGACGTTTCAGCCGGATTAGAACGGTTTTACGTGTACATCTTCCATCGGTAATATAAACCGAAAATCAGGAACATTTTAGTTAATTTTAATGAAAACACATTGATTTTTATCATTTATATTGGAAGCAACATCTTTATACGTCTTTTCTAGGGTCTAAAAAATACGAAACGTCGCTCTATGATTCGAAGTTAAAATCCTCAAATTTGGTATAATAATGACTTTTTTCACGCTTTTCATGTAGTTTGATGTATTGTACTAAATATATTCATTTTTACCAATATTTCAATACTATTTCATGTAGTATCACAATATGTGCTTTGGCCTTCATATCTCAGATTTTCGCATAATATTGCACTTTAAGCAAGTTTTCTTGCATTTTGTTTCGTACTAAAAATCATCAAATTCAGCAATATTTTGACGTTTATCATCCCCTTTTCCTTTAGGTGATATAAACAAAATATCATCGAATTAGGCAATATTTTGCTGTTTTTCCACGAATTTGTGATTTTTCACTTTATTGCTATTAATTCATTAATATACGATAAAAATGATGCAAACACATAATTGATTAGAAATTAACCGTAAACACTTCATTTTCAATCAACTATTTCTTTCTCGTTAGAATACTGAATAAGATATTGGAAAGGGGAGAAGTTCTGTTTTTATTGCATATATCGACGTTTCAGCCGAATTACAGCGGTTTTACGTGTACATCTTCCATCGGTAATATAAACGAAAAATCAGGAACATTTTAGTTAATTCTAATGAAAACACATTGATTTTTATCATTTGTATTTGAAACAACATTGTCATGTCTTTTCTTGGATCTAAATAACACGAAACCTCGCTCTATGATTTGAAGTTAAAATCCTCAAATATGGTAATATAGTGACTTTTTTCACGTTATTCATGTAGTGTGATTTTACGTATATATATTCGTTCTTACCAATATTTCGATACTACTTCATGTTTTCTCACGATATGTGATTTGGCCTTCAAATCTCAGAATTTCGCAAATTTTGCATTTATAAGCAAGTTTTCTTGTATTTTGTTTAGTACTAAAAATCATCGAATTTAGCAATATTTTGGCCTTTATCATCCCCTTTTCCTTTATGTTATTTAAACAAAATATCATCAAATTAGGCCGTTTTTCCAGGTTTTTGTGAATTTTAAGTTTATTGTTATTAATTCATTAAATATACGACAAAATTTATGCAAACACATAATTGATCAGAAAATAACCTTAAATACTTTATTTTCAATCATCTAATTGTTTCTCGTTAAAATACTGAGTAAGGAATTGAAAAGGGGAGAAGTTCTGCTTTTATTGCAAATATCGACGTTTCAGCCGGATTAGAACGGTGTTACGTGTACATCTTCCATCGGTAATATAAACCGAAAATCAGGAACATTTTAGTTAATTTTAATGAAAACACATTGATTTGTATCATTTGTATTGGAAGCAACATCTTTATACGTCTTTTCTAGGGTCTAAAAAATACGAAACGTCGCTCTGTGATTCGAAGTTAAAATCCTCAAATTTGGTATAATAATGACTTTTTTCACGCTTTTCATGTAGTTTGATATTACGTAAATATATTCATTTTTACCAATATTTCGATACTATTTCATGTAGTATCACGATATGTGCTTTGGCCTTCATATCTCAGATTTTCGCATAATATTGCATTTTAAGCAAGTTTTCTTGCATTTTGTTTCGTACTAAAAATCATCAAATTCAGCAATATTTTGACGTTTATCATCCCCTTTTCCTTTAGGTGATATAAACAAAATATCATCGAATTAGGCAATATTTTGCTGTTTTTCCACGTATTTGTGATTTTTCAGTTTATTGCTATTAATTCATTAATATACGATAAAAATGATGCAAACACATAATTGATTACAAATTAACCGTAAACACTTCATTTTCAATCAACTATTTGTTTCTCGTTAAAATACTGAGTAAGATATTGGAAAGGGGAGAAGTTCTGTTTTTATTGCATATATCGACGTTTCAGCCCGATTAGAGCGGTTTTACGTGTACATCTTTCATCGGTAATATAAACGGAAAATCAGGACCATTTTAGTTAATTCTAATGAAAACACATTGATTTTCATCATTTGTATTTGAAACAACATTGTCATATGTCTTTTCTTGGATCTAAATAATACGAAACCTCGCTGTATGATTTGAAGTTAAAATCCTCAAGTATGGTAATATAGTGACTTTTTTTACGTTATTCATGTAGTGTGATTTTACGTATATATATTCGTTTTTACCAATATTTCGATACTACTTCATGTTTTCTCACGATATGTGATTTGGCCTTCAAATCTCAGAATTTCACAAAATAAATGAAAACACATTGATTTTTATCATTTGTATTGGAAGCAACATCTTTATACGTCTTTTCTAGGGTCTAAAAAATACGAAACGTCACTCTATGATTCGAAGTTAAAATCCTCAAATTTGGTATAATAATGACTTTTTTCACGCTTTTCATGTAGTTTGATATTACGTAAATATATTCATTTTTACCAATATTTCGATACTATTTCATGTAGTATCACGATATGTGCTTTGGCCTTCATATCTCAGATTTTCGCATAATATTGCATTTTAAGCAAGTTTTCTTGCATTTTGTTTCGTACTAAAAATCATCAAATTCAGCAATATTTTGACGTTTATCATCCCCTTTTCCTTTAGATGATATAAACAAAATATCATCGAATTAGACAATATTTTGCTGTTTTTCCACGTATTTGTGATTTTTCAGTTTATTGCTTTTAATTCATTAATATACGATAAAAATGATGCAAACACATAATTGATTACAAATTAACCGTAAACACTTCATTTTCAATCAACTATTTGTTTCTCGTTAAAATACTGAGTAAGATATTGGAAAGGGGAGAAGTTCTGTTTTTATTGCATATATCGACGTTTCAGCCCGATTAGAGCAGTTTTACGTGTACATCTTTCATCGGTAATATAAACGAAAAATCAGGACCATTTTAGTTAATTCTAATGAAAACACATTGATTTTTATCATTTGTATTTGAAACAACATTGTCATGTCTTTTCTTGGATCTAAATAACACGAAACCTCGCTCTATGATTTGAAGTTAAAATCCTCAAATATGGTAATATAGTGAACTTTTTCACGTTATTCATGTAGTGCGATTTTACGTATATATATTCGTTTTTACCAATATTTCGATAATACTTCATGTTTTCCCACGATATGTGATTTGGCCTTCAAATCTCAGAATTTCGCATATATTGCATTTTTAAGCAAGTTTTCTTGTATTTTGTTTTGTACTAAAAATCATCGAATTTAGCAATATTTTGGCCTTTATCATCCCCTTTTCCTTTATGTTATTTAAACAAAATATCATCAAATTAGGCCGTTTTTCCAGGTTTTTGTGAATTTTAAGTTTATTGTTATTAATTCATTAAATATACGACAAAATTTATGCAAACACATAATTGATCAGAAAATAACCTTAAATACTTTATTTTCAATCATCTAATTGTTTCTCGTTAAAATACTGAGTAAGGAATTGAAAAGGGGAGAAGTTCTGTTTTTATTGCAAATATCGACGTTTCAGCCGGATTAGAACGGTGTTACGTGTACATCTTCCATCGGTAATATAAACCGAAAATCAGGAACATTTTAGTTAATTTTAATGAAAACACATTGATTTGTATCATTTGTATTGGAAGCAACATCTTTATACGTCTTTTCTAGGGTCTAAAAAATACGAAACGTCGCTCTGTGATTCGAAGTTAAAATCCTCAAATTTGGTATAATAATGACTTTTTTCACGCTTTTCATGTAGTTTGATATTACGTAAATATATTCATTTTTACCAATATTTCGATACTAGTTCATGTAGTATCACGATATGTGCTTTGGCCTTCATATCTCAGATTTTCGCATAATATTGCATTTTAAGCAAGTTTTCTTGCATTTTGTTTCGTACTAAAAATCATCAAATTCAGCAATATTTTGACGTTTATCATCCCCTTTTCCTTTAGGTGATATAAACAAAATATCATCGAATTAGGCAATATTTTGCTGTTTTTCCACGTATTTGTGATTTTTCAGTTTATTGCTATTAATTCATTAATATACGATAAAAATGATGCAAACACATAATTGATTACAAATTAACCGTAAACACTTCATTTTCAATCAACTATTTGTTTCTCGTTAAAATACTGAGTAAGATATTGGAAAGGGGAGAAGTTCTGTTTTTATTGCATATATCGACGTTTCAGCCCGATTAGAGCGGTTTTACATGTACATCTTTCATCGGTAATATAAACGGAAAATCAGGACCATTTTAGTTAATTCTAATGAAAACACATTGATTTTCATCATTTGTATTTGAAACAACATTGTCATATGTCTTTTCTTGGATCTAAATAATACGAAACCTCGCTGTATGATTTGAAGTTAAAATCCTCAAATATGGTAATATAGTGACTTTTTTTACGTTATTCATGTAGTGTGATTTTACGTATATATATTCGTTTTTACCAATATTTCGATACTACTTCATGTTTTCTCACGATATGTAATTTGGCCTTCAAATCTCAGAATTTCACAAAATAAATGAAAACACATTGATTTTTAACATTTGTATTGGAAGCAACATCTTTATACGTCTTTTCTAGGGTCTAAAAAATACGAAACGTCACTCTATGATTCGAAGTTAAAATCCTCAAATTAGGTATAATAATGACTTTTTTCACGCTTTTCATGTAGTTTGATATTACGTAAATATATTCATTTTTACCAATATTTCGATACTATTTCATGTAGTATCACGATATGTGCTTTGGCCTTCATATCTCAGATTTTCGCATAATATTGCATTTTAAGCAAGTTTTCTTGCATTTTGTTTCGTACTAAAAATCATCAAATTCAGCAATATTTTGACGTTTATCATCCCCTTTTCCTTTAGGTGATATAAACAAAATATCATCGAATTAGGCAATATTTTGCTGTTTTTCCACGTATTTGAGATTTTTCAGTTTATTGCTATTAATTCATTAATATACGATAAAAATGATGCAAACACATAATTGATTACAAATTAACCGTAAACACTTCATTTTCAATCAACTATTTGTTTCTCGTTAAAATACTGAGTAAGATATTGGAAAGGGGAGAAGTTCTGTTTTCATTGCATATATCGACGTTTCAGCCGAATTAGAGCGGTTTTACGTGTACATCTTCCATCGGTATTATAAACGAAAAATCAGGAACATTTTAGTTAATTCTAATGAAAACACATTGATTTTTATCATTTGTATTTGAAACAACATTGTCATGTCTTTTCTTGGATCTAAATAACACGAAACCTCGCTCTATGATTTGAAGTTAAAATCCTCAAATATGGTAATATAGTGACTTTTTTCACGTTATTCATGTAGTGCGATTTTACGTATATATATTCGTTTTTACCAATATTTCGATACTACTTCATGTTTTCTCACGATATGTGATTTGGCCTTCAAATCCCAGAATTTCGCAAATTTTGTATTTTTAAGCAAGTTTTCTTGTATTTTGTTTTGTACTAAAAATCATCGAATTTAGCAATATTTTGACCTTTATCATACCCTTTTCATTTATGTGATATAAACAAAATATCATCGAATTAGGCCTTTTTCCACGTTTTTGTGAATTTTCAGTTTATTGTTATTAATTCATTAAATATACGATAAAAATTATGCAAACACATAATTGATCAGAAAATAACCTTAAATACTTCATTTTCAATCATCTATTTGTTTCTCGTTAAAATACTGAGTAAGGAATTGAAAAGGGGAGAAGTTCTGTTTTCATTGCATATATCGACGTTTCAGCCATATTAGAACGGTTTTACGTGTACATCTTCCATCGGTAATATAAACCAAAAATCAGGAACATTTTAGTTAATTTTAATGAAAACACATTGATTTTTATCATTTGTATTGGAAGCAACATCTTTATACGTCTTTTCTAGGGTCTAAAAAATACGAAACGTCGCTCTATGATTCGAAGTTAAAATCCTCAAATTTGGTATAATAATGACTTTTTTCACGCTTTTCATGTAGTTTGATATTACGTAAATATATTCATTTTTACCAATATTTCGATACTATTTCATGTAGTATCACGATATGTGCTTTGGCCTTCATATCTCAGATTTTCGCATAGTATTGCATTATAAGCAAGTTTTCTTGCATTTTGTTTCGTACTAAAAATCATCAAATTCAGCAATATTTTGACGTTTATCATCCCCTTTTCCTTTAGGTGATATAAACAAAATATCATCGAATAAGGCAATATTTTGCTGTTTTTCCACGTATTTGTGAATTTTCAGTTTATTGCTATTAATTTATTAAATATATGATAAAAATGATGCAAACACAATTGATTAGAAATTAACCGTAAACACTTCATTTTCAATCAACTATTTGTTTCTCGTTAAAATACTGAGTAAGACATTAAAAAGGGGAGAAGTTCTGTTTTATTGCATATATCGACGTTTCAGCCGAATTAGAGCGGTTTTACGTGTACATCTTCCATCGGTAATATAAACGAAAAATCAGGAACATTTTAGTTAATGCTAATGAAAACACATTGATTTTTATCATTTGTATTTGAAACAACATTGTCATATGTCTTTTCTTGGATCTAAATAATACGAAACCTCGCTGTATGATTTGAAGTTAAAATCCTCAAATATGGTAATATAGTGACTTTTTTCACGTTATTCATGTAGTGTGATTTTACGTATATATATTCGTTTTTACCAATATTTCGATACTACTTCATGTTTTCTCACGATATGTGATTTGGCCTTCAAATCTCAGAATTTCGCAAATTTTGCATTTTTAAACAAGTTTTCTTGCATTTTGTTTTCTACTAAAAATCATCGAATTTAGCAATATTTTGACCTCTATCATCCCCTTTTCATTTATGTGATATAAACAAAATATCATTAATTAGGCCGTTTTTCCACGTTTTTGTGAATTTTCAGTTTATTGTTATTAATTCATTAAATATACGATAAAAATTATGAAAACACATAATTGATCAGAAAATAACCTTAAATACTTCATTTTCAATCATCTATTTGTTTCTCGTTAAAATACTGAGTAAGGAATTGAAAAGGGGAGAAGTTCTGTTTTTATTGCATATATCGACGTTTCAGCCGGATTAGAACGGTTTTACGTGTACATCTTCCATCGGTAATATAAACCGAAAATCAGGAACATTTTAGTTAATTTTAATGAAAACACATTGATTTTTATCATTTGTATTGGAAGCAACATCTTTATACGTCTTTTCTAGGGTCTAAAAAATACGAAACGTCGCTTTATGATTCGAAGTTAAAATCCTCAAATTTGGTATAATAATGACTTTTTTCACGCTTTTCATGTAGTTTGATGTATTGTACTAAATATATTCATTTTTACCAATATTTCAATACTATTTCATGTAGTATCACGATATGTGCTTTGGCCTTCATATCTCAGATTTTTGCATAATATTGCATTTTAAGCAAGTTTTCTTGCATTTTGTTTCGTACTAAAAATCATCAAATTCAGCAATATTTTGACGTTTATCATCCCCTTTTCCTTTAGGTGATATAAACAAAATATCATCGAATTAGGCAATATTTTGCTGTTTTTCCACGTATTTGTGATTTTTCACTTTAATGCTATTAATTCATTAATATACGATAAAAATGATGCAAACACATAATTGATTAGAAATTAACCGTAAACCTTCATTTTCAATCAACTATTTGTTTCTCGTTAAAATACTGAGTAAGATATTGGAAAGGGGAGAAGTTCTGTTTTTATTGCATATATCGACGTTTCAGCCCGATTAGAGCGGTTTTACGTGTACATCTTCCATCGGTAATATAAACGAAAAATCAGGACCATTTTAGTTAATTCTAATGAAAACACATTGATTTTCATCATTTGTATTTGAAACAACATTGTCATATGTCTTTTCTTGGATCTAAATAATACGAAACCTCGCTGTATGATTTGAAGTTAAAATCCTCAAGTATGGTAATATAGTGACTTTTTTTACGTTATTCATGTAGTGTGATTTTACGTATATATATTCGTTTTTACCAATATTTCGATACTACTTCATGTTTTCTCACGATATGTGATTTGGCCTTCAAATCTCAGAATTTCACAAAATAAATGAAAACACATTGATTTTTATCATTTGTATTGGAAGCAACATCTTTATACGTCTTTTCTAGGGTCTAAAAAATACGAAACGTCACTCTATGATTCGAAGTTAAAATCCTCAAATTTGGTATAATAATGACTTTTTTCACGCTTTTCATGTAGTTTGACATTACGTAAATATATTCATTTTTACCAATATTTCGATACTATTTCATGTAGTATCACGATATGTGCTTTGGCCTTCATATCTCAGATTTTCGCATAATATTGCATTTTAAGCAAGTTTTCTTGCATTTTGTTTCGTACTAAAAATCATCAAATTCAGCAATATTTTGACGTTTATCATCCCCTTTTCCTTTAGGTGATATAAACAAAATATCATCGAATTAGACAATATTTTGCTGTTTTTCCACGTATTTGTGATTTTTCAGTTTATTGCTTTTAATTCATTAATATACGATAAAAATGATGCAAACACATAATTGATTACAAATTAACCGTAAACACTTCATTTTCAATCAACTATTTGTTTCTCGTTAAAATACTGAGTAAGATATTGGAAAGGGGAGAAGTTCTGTTTTTATTGCATATATCGACGTTTCAGCCCGATTAGAGCAGTTTTACGTGTACATCTTTCATCGGTAATATAAACGAAAAATCAGGACCATTCTAGTTAATTCTAATGAAAACACATTGATTTTTATCATTTGTATTTGAAACAACATTGTCATGTCTTTTCTTGGATCTAAATAACACGAAACCTCGCTCTATGATTTGAAGTTAAAATCCTCAAATATGGTAATATAGTGAACTTTTTCACGTTATTCATGTAGTGCGATTTTACGTATATATATTCGTTTTTACCAATATTTCGATAATACTTCATGTTTTCTCACGATATGTGATTTGGCCTTCAAATCTCAGAATTTCGCATATATTGCATTTTTAAGCAAGTTTTCTTGTATTTTGTTTTGTACTAAAAATCATCGAATTTAGCAATATTTTGGCCTTTATCATCCCCTTTTCCTTTATGTTATTTAAACAAAATATCATCAAATTAGGCCGTTTTTCCAGGTTTTTGTGAATTTTAAGTTTATTGTTATTAATTCATTAAATATACGACAAAATTTATGCAAACACATAATTGATCAGAAAATAATCTTAAATACTTTATTTTCAATCATCTAATTGTTTCTCGTTAAAATACTGAGTAAGGAATTGAAAAGGGGAGAAGTTCTGTTTTTATTGCAAATATCGACGTTTCAGCCGGATTAGAACGGTGTTACGTGTACATCTTCCATCGGTAATATAAACCGAAAATCAGGAACATTTTAGTTAATTTTAATGAAAACACATTGATTTGTATCATTTGTATTGGAAGCAACATCTTTATACGTCTTTTCTAGGGTCTAAAAAATACGAAACGTCGCTCTGTGATTCGAAGTTAAAATCCTCAAATTTGGTATAATAATGACTTTTTTCACGCTTTTCATGTAGTTTGATATTACGTAAATATATTCATTTTTACCAATATTTCGATACTATTTCATGTATTATCACGATATGTGCTTTGGCCTTCATATCTCAGATTTTCGCATAATATTGCATTTTAAGCAAGTTTTCTTGCATTTTGTTTCGTACTAAAAATCATCAAATTCAGCAATATTTTGACGTTTATCATCCCCTTTTCCTTTAGGTGATATAAACAAAATATCATCGAATTAGGCAATATTTTGCTGTTTTTCCACGTATTTGTGATTTTTCAGTTTATTGCTATTAATTCATTAATATACGATAAAAATGATGCAAACACATAATTGATTACAAATTAACCGTAAACACTTCATTTTCAATCAACTATTTGTTTCTCGTTAAAATACTGAGTAAGATATTCGAAAGGGGAGAAGTTCTGTTTTCATTGCATATATCGACGTTTCAGCCGAATTAGAGCGGTTTTACGTGTACATCTTCCATCGGTAATATAAACGAAAAATCAGGAACATTTTAGTTAATTCTAATGAAAACACATTGATTTTTATCATTTGTATTTGAAACAACATTGTCATGTCTTTTCTTGGATCTAAATAACACGAAACCTCGCTTTATGATTTGAAGTTAAAATCCTCAAATATGGTAATATAGTGAATTTTTTCACGTTATTCATGTAGTGCGATTTTACGTATATATATTCGTTTTTACCAATATTTCGATACTACTTCATGTTTTCTCACGATATGTGATTTGGCCTTCAAATCTCAGAATTTCGCAAATTTTGCATTTTTAAGCAAGTTTTCTTGTATTTTGTTTTGTACTAAAAATCATCGAATTTAGCAATATTTTGACCTTTATCATACCCTTTTCATTTATGTGATATAAACAAAATATCATCGAATTAGGCCTTTTTCCACGTTTTTGTGAATTTTCAGTTTATTGTTATTAATTCATTAAATATACGATAAAAATTATGCAAACACATAATTGATCAGAAAATAACCTTAAATACTTCATTTTCAATCATCTATTTGTTTCTCGTTAAAATACTGAGTAAGGAATTGAAAAGGGGAGAAGTTCTGTTTTTATTGCATATATCGACGTTTCAGCCATATTAGAACGGTTTTACGTGTACATCTTCCATCGGTAATATAAACCAAAAATCAGGAACATTTTAGTTAATTTTAATGAAAACACATTGATTTTTATCATTTGTATTGGAAGCAACATCTTTATACGTCTTTTCTAGGGTCTAAAAAATACGAAACGTCGCTTTATGATTCGAAGTTAAAATCCTCAAATTTGGTATAATAATGACTTTTTTCACGCTTTTCATGTAGTTTGATATTACGTAAATATATTCATTTTTACCAATATTTCGATACTATTTCATGTAGTATCACGATATGTGCTTTGGCCTTCATATCTCAGATTTTCGCATAGTATTGCATTATAAGCAAGTTTTCTTGCATTTTGTTTCGTACTAAAAATCATCAAATTCAGCAATATTTTGACGTTTATCATCCCCTTTTCCTTTAGGTGATATAAACAAAATATCATCGAATAAGGCAATATTTTGCTGTTTTTCCACGTATTTGTGAATTTTCAGTTTATTGCTATTAATTTATTAAATATATGATAAAAATGATGCAAACACAATTGATTAGAAATTAACCGTAAACACTTCATTTTCAATCAACTATTTGTTTCTCGTTAAAATACTGAGTAAGACATTAAAAAGGGGAGAAGTTCTGTTTTATTGCATATATCGACGTTTCAGCCGAATTAGAGCGGTTTTACGTGTACATCTTCCATCGGTAATATAAACGAAAAATCAGGAACATTTTAGTTAATGCTAATGAAAACACATTGATTTTTATCATTTGTATTTGAAACAACATTGTCATATGTCTTTTCTTGGATCTAAATAATACGAAACCTCGCTGTATGATTTGAAGTTAAAATCCTCAAATATGGTAATATAGTGACTTTTTTCACGTTATTCATGTTGTGTGATTTTACGTATATATATTCGTTTTTACCAATATTTCGATACTACTTCATGTTTTCTCACGATATGTGATTTGGCTTTCAAATCTCAGAATTTCGCAAATTTTGCATTTTTAAACAAGTTTTCTTGCATTTTGTTTTCTACTAAAAATCATCGAATTTAGCAATATTTTGACCTCTATCATCCCCTTTTCATTTATGTGATATAAACAAAATATCATTAATTAGGCCGTTTTTCCACGTTTTTGTGAATTTTCAGTTTATTGTTATGAATTCATTAAATATACGATAAAAATTATGAAAACACATAATTGATCAGAAAATAACCTTAAATACTTCATTTTCAATCATCTATTTGTTTCTCGTTAAAATACTGAGTAAGGAATTGAAAAGGGGAGAAGTTCTGTTTTTATTGCATATATCGACGTTTCAGCCGGATTAGAACGGTTTTACGTGTACATCTTCCATCGGTAATATAAACCGAAAATCAGGAACATTTTAGTTAATTTTAATGAAAACACATTGATTTTTATCATTTGTATTGGAAGCAACATCTTTATACGTCTTTTCTAGGGTCTAAAAAATACGAAACGTCGCTCTATGATTCGAAGTTAAAATCCTCAAATTTGGTATAATAATGACTTTTTTCACGCTTTTCATGTAGTTTGATGTATTGTACTAAATATATTCATTTTTACCAATATTTCAATACTATTTCATGTAGTATCACGATATGTGCTTTGGCCTTCATATCTCAGATTTTTGCATAATATTGCATTTTAAGCAAGTTTTCTTGCATTTTGTTTCGTACTAAAAATCATCAAATTCAGCAATATTTTGACGTTTATCATCCCCTTTTCCTTTAGGTGATATAAACAAAATATCATCGAATTAGGAAATATTTTGCTGTTTTTCCACGTATTTGTGATTTTTCAGTTTATTGCTATTAATTCATTAATATACGATAAAAATGATGCAAACACATAATTGATTACAAATTAACCGTAAACACTTCATTTTCAATCAACTATTTGTTTCTCGTTAAAATACTGAGTAAGGAATTGAAAAGGGGAGAAGTTCTGTTTTTATTGCATATATCGACGTTTCAGCCATATTAGAACGGTTTTACGTGTACATCTTCCATCGGTAATATAAACCAAAAATCAGGAACATTTTAGTTAATTTTAATGAAAACACATTGATTTTTATCATTTGTATTGGAAGCAACATCTTTATACGTCTTTTCTAGGGTCTAAAAAATACGAAACGTCGCTTTATGATTCGAAGTTAAAATCCTCAAATTTGGTATAATAATGACTTTTTTCACGCTTTTCATGTAGTTTGATATTACGTAAATATATTCATTTTTACCAATATTTCGATACTATTTCATGTAGTATCACGATATGTGCTTTGGCCTTCATATCTCAGATTTTCGCATAGTATTGCATTATAAGCAAGTTTTCTTGCATTTTGTTTCGTACTAAAAATCATCAAATTCAGCAATATTTTGACGTTTATCATCCCCTTTTCCTTTAGGTGATATAAACAAAATATCATCGAATAAGGCAATATTTTGCTGTTTTTCCACGTATTTGTGAATTTTCAGTTTATTGCTATTAATTTATTAAATATATGATAAAAATGATGCAAACACAATTGATTAGAAATTAACCGTAAACACTTCATTTTCAATCAACTATTTGTTTCTCGTTAAAATACTGAGTAAGACATTAAAAAGGGGAGAAGTTCTGTTTTATTGCATATATCGACGTTTCAGCCGAATTAGAGCGGTTTTACGTGTACATCTTCCATCGGTAATATAAACGAAAAATCAGGAACATTTTAGTTAATGCTAATGAAAACACATTGATTTTTATCATTTGTATTTGAAACAACATTGTCATATGTCTTTTCTTGGATCTAAATAATACGAAACCTCGCTGTATGATTTGAAGTTAAAATCCTCAAATATGGTAATATAGTGACTTTTTTCACGTTATTCATGTAGTGTGATTTTACGTATATATATTCGTTTTTACCAATATTTCGATACTACTTCATGTTTTCTCACGATATGTGATTTGGCCTTCAAATCTCAGAATTTCGCAAATTTTGCATTTTTAAACAAGTTTTCTTGCATTTTGTTTTCTACTAAAAATCATCGAATTTAGCAATATTTTGACCTCTATCATCCCCTTTTCATTTATGTGATATAAACAAAATATCATTAATTAGGCCGTTTTTCCACGTTTTTGTGAATTTTCAGTTTATTGTTATTAATTCATTAAATATACGATAAAAATTATGAAAACACATAATTGATCAGAAAATAACCTTAAATACTTCATTTTCAATCATCTATTTGTTTCTCGTTAAAATACTGAGTAAGGAATTGAAAAGGGGAGAAGTTCTGTTTTTATTGCATATATCGACGTTTCAGCCGGATTAGAACGGTTTTACGTGTACATCTTCCATCGGTAATATAAACCGAAAATCAGGAACATTTTAGTTAATTTTAATGAAAACACATTGATTTTTATCATTTGTATTGGAAGCAACATCTTTATACGTCTTTTCTAGGGTCTAAAAAATACGAAACGTCGCTCTATGATTCGAAGTTAAAATCCTCAAATTTGGTATAATAATGACTTTTTTCACGCTTTTCATGTAGTTTGATGTATTGTACTAAATATATTCATTTTTACTAATATTTCAATACTATTTCATGTAGTATCACGATATGTGCTTTGGCCTTCATATCTCAGATTTTTGCATAATATTGCATTTTAAGCAAGTTTTCTTGCATTTTGTTTCGTACTAAAAATCATCAAATTCAGCAATATTTTGACGTTTATCATCCCCTTTTCCTTTAGGTGATATAAACAAAATATCATCGAATTAGGCAATATTTTGCTGTTTTTCCACGTATTTGTGATTTTTCACTTTAATGCTATTAATTCATTAATATACGATAAAAATGATGCAAACACATAATTGATTAGAAATTAACCGTAAACACTTCATTTTCAATCAACTATTTGTTTCTCGTTAAAATACTGAGTAAGATATTGGAAAGGGGAGAAGTTCTGTTTTTATTGCATATATCGACGTTTCAGCCCGATTAGAGCGGTTTTACGTGTACATCTTCCATCGGTAATATAAACGAAAAATCAGGACCATTTTAGTTAATTCTAATGAAAACACATTGATTTTCATCATTTGTATTTGAAACAACATTGTCATATGTCTTTTCTTGGATCTAAATAATACGAAACCTCGCTGTATGATTTGAAGTTAAAATCCTCAAGTATGGTAATATAGTGACTTTTTTTACGTTATTCATGTAGTGTGATTTTACGTATATATATTCGTTTTTACCAATATTTCGATACTACTTCATGTTTTCTCACGATATGTGATTTGGCCTTCAAATCTCAGAATTTCACAAAATAAATGAAAACACATTGATTTTTATCATTTGTATTGGAAGCAACATCTTTATACGTCTTTTCTAGGGTCTAAAAAATACGAAACGTCACTCTATGATTCGAAGTTAAAATCCTCAAATTTGGTATAATAATGACTTTTTTCACGCTTTTCATGTAGTTTGACATTACGTAAATATATTCATTTTTACCAATATTTCGATACTATTTCATGTAGTATCACGATATGTGCTTTGGCCTTCATATCTCAGATTTTCGCATAATATTGCATTTTAAGCAAGTTTTCTTGCATTTTGTTTCGTACTAAAAATCATCAAATTCAGCAATATTTTGACGTTTATCATCCCCTTTTCCTTTAGGTGATATAAACAAAATATCATCGAATTAGACAATATTTTGCTGTTTTTCCACGTATTTGTGATTTTTCAGTTTATTGCTTTTAATTCATTAATATACGATAAAAATGATGCAAACACATAATTGATTACAAATTAACCGTAAACACTTCATTTTCAATCAACTATTTGTTTCTCGTTAAAATACTGAGTAAGATATTGGAAAGGGGAGAAGTTCTGTTTTTATTGCATATATCGACGTTTCAGCCCGATTAGAGCAGTTTTACGTGTACATCTTTCATCGGTAATATAAACGAAAAATCAGGACCATTCTAGTTAATTCTAATGAAAACACATTGATTTTTATCATTTGTATTTGAAACAACATTGTCATGTCTTTTCTTGGATCTAAATAACACGAAACCTCGCTCTATGATTTGAAGTTAAAATCCTCAAATATGGTAATATAGTGAACTTTTTCACGTTATTCATGTAGTGCGATTTTACGTATATATATTCGTTTTTACCAATATTTCGATAATACTTCATGTTTTCTCACGATATGTGATTTGGCCTTCAAATCTCAGAATTTCGCATATATTGCATTTTTAAGCAAGTTTTCTTGTATTTTGTTTTGTACTAAAAATCATCGAATTTAGCAATATTTTGGCCTTTATCATCCCCTTTTCCTTTATGTTATTTAAACAAAATATCATCAAATTAGGCCGTTTTTCCAGGTTTTTGTGAATTTTAAGTTTATTGTTATTAATTCATTAAATATACGACAAAATTTATGCAAACACATAATTGATCAGAAAATAACCTTAAATACTTTATTTTCAATCATCTAATTGTTTCTCGTTAAAATACTGAGTAAGGAATTGAAAAGGGGAGAAGTTCTGTTTTTATTGCAAATATCGACGTTTCAGCCGGATTAGAACGGTGTTACGTGTACATCTTCCATCGGTAATATAAACCGAAAATCAGGAACATTTTAGTTAATTTTAATGAAAACACATTGATTTGTATCATTTGTATTGGAAGCAACATCTTTATACGTCTTTTCTAGGGTCTAAAAAATACGAAACGTCGCTCTGTGATTCGAAGTTAAAATCCTCAAATTTGGTATAATAATGACTTTTTTCACGCTTTTCATGTAGTTTGATATTACGTAAATATATTCATTTTTACCAATATTTCGATACTATTTCATGTAGTATCACGATATGTGCTTTGGCCTTCATATCTCAGATTTTCGCATAATATTGCATTTTAAGCAAGTTTTCTTGCATTTTGTTTCGTACTAAAAATCATCAAATTCAGCAATATTTTGACGTTTATCATCCCCTTTTCCTTTAGGTGATATAAACAAAATATCATCGAATTAGGCAATATTTTGCTGTTTTTCCACGTATTTGTGATTTTTCAGTTTATTGCTATTAATTCATTAATATACGATAAAAATGATGCAAACACATAATTGATTACAAATTAACCGTAAACACTTCATTTTCAATCAACTATTTGTTTCTCGTTAAAATACTGAGTAAGATATTCGAAAGGGGAGAAGTTCTGTTTTCATTGCATATATCGACGTTTCAGCCGAATTAGAGCGGTTTTACGTGTACATCTTCCATCGGTAATTTAAACGAAAAATCAGGAACATTTTAGTTAATTCTAATGAAAACACATTGATTTTTATCATTTGTATTTGAAACAACATTGTCATGTCTTTTCTTGGATCTAAATAACACGAAACCTCGCTCTATGATTTGAAGTTAAAATCCTCAAATATGGTAATATAGTGACTTTTTTCACGTTATTCATGTAGTGCGATTTTACGTATATATATTCGTTTTTACCAATATTTCGATACTACTTCATGTTTTCTCACGATATGTGATTTGGCCTTCAAATCTCAGAATTTCGCAAATTTTGCATTTTTAAGCAAGTTTTCTTGTATTTTGTTTTGTACTAAAAATCATCGAATTTAGCAATATTTTGACCTTTATCATACCCTTTTCATTTATGTGATATAAACAAAATATCATCGAATTAGGCCTTTTTCCACGTTTTTGTGAATTTTCAGTTTATTGTTATTAATTCATTAAATATACGATAAAAATTATGCAAACACATAATTGATCAGAAAATAACCTTAAATACTTCATTTTCAATCATCTATTTGTTTCTCGTTAAAATACTGAGTAAGGAATTGAAAAGGGGAGAAGTTCTGTTTTTATTGCATATATCGACGTTTCAGCCATATTAGAACGGTTTTACGTGTACATCTTCCATCGGTAATATAAACCAAAAATCAGGAACATTTTAGTTAATTTTAATGAAAACACATTGATTTTTATCATTTGTATTGGAAGCAACATCTTTATACGTCTTTTCTAGGGTCTAAAAAATACGAAACGTCGCTTTATGATTCGAAGTTAAAATCCTCAAATTTGGTATAATAATGACTTTTTTCACGCTTTTCATGTAGTTTGATATTACGTAAATATATTCATTTTTACCAATATTTCGATACTATTTCATGTAGTATCACGATATGTGCTTTGGCCTTCATATCTCAGATTTTCGCATAGTATTGCATTATAAGCAAGTTTTCTTGCATTTTGTTTCGTACTAAAAATCATCAAATTCAGCAATATTTTGACGTTTATCATCCCCTTTTCCTTTAGGTGATATAAACAAAATATCATCGAATAAGGCAATATTTTGCTGTTTTTCCACGTATTTGTGAATTTTCAGTTTATTGCTATTAATTTATTAAATATATGATAAAAATGATGCAAACACAATTGATTAGAAATTAACCGTAAACACTTCATTTTCAATCAACTATTTGTTTCTCGTTAAAATACTGAGTAAGACATTAAAAAGGGGAGAAGTTCTGTTTTATTGCATATATCGACGTTTCAGCCGAATTAGAGCGGTTTTACGTGTACATCTTCCATCGGTAATATAAACGAAAAATCAGGAACATTTTAGTTAATGCTAATGAAAACACATTGATTTTTATCATTTGTATTTGAAACAACATTGTCATATGTCTTTTCTTGGATCTAAATAATACGAAACCTCGCTGTATGATTTGAAGTTAAAATCCTCAAATATGGTAATATAGTGACTTTTTTCACGTTATTCATGTAGTGTGATTTTACGTATATATATTCGTTTTTACCAATATTTCGATACTACTTCATGTTTTCTCACGATATGTGATTTGGCCTTCATATCTCAGAATTTCGCAAATTTTGCATTTTTAAACAAGTTTTCTTGCATTTTGTTTTCTACTAAAAATCATCGAATTTAGCAATATTTTGACCTCTATCATCCCCTTTTCATTTATGTGATATAAACAAAATATCATTAATTAGGCCGTTTTTCCACGTTTTTGTGAATTTTCAGTTTATTGTTATGAATTCATTAAATATACGATAAAAATTATGAAAACACATAATTGATCATAAAATAACCTTAAATACTTCATTTTCAATCATCTATTTGTTTCTCGTTAAAATACTGAGTAAGGAATTGAAAAGGGGAGAAGTTCTGTTTTTATTGCATATATCGACGTTTCAGCCGGATTAGAACGGTTTTACGTGTACATCTTCCATCGGTAATATAAACCGAAAATCAGGAACATTTTAGTTAATTTTAATGAAAACACATTGATTTTTATCATTTGTATTGGAAGCAACATCTTTATACGTCTTTTCTAGGGTCTAAAAAATACGAAACGTCGCTCTATGATTCGAAGTTAAAATCCTCAAATTTGGTATAATAATGACTTTTTTCACGCTTTTCATGTAGTTTGATGTATTGTACTAAATATATTCATTTTTACCAATATTTCAATACTATTTCATGTAGTATCACGATATGTGCTTTGGCCTTCATATCTCAGATTTTTGCATAATATTGCATTTTAAGCAAGTTTTCTTGCATTTTGTTTCGTACTAAAAATCATCAAATTCAGCAATATTTTGACGTTTATCATCCCCTTTTCCTTTAGGTGATATAAACAAAATATCATCGAATTAGGAAATATTTTGCTGTTTTTCCACGTATTTGTGATTTTTCAGTTTATTGCTATTAATTCATTAATATACGATAAAAATGATGCAAACACATAATTGATTACAAATTAACCGTAAACACTTCATTTTCAATCAACTATTTGTTTCTCGTTAAAATACTGAGTAAGGAATTGAAAAGGGGAGAAGTTCTGTTTTTATTGCATATATCGACGTTTCAGCCATATTAGAACGGTTTTACGTGTACATCTTCCATCGGTAATATAAACCAAAAATCAGGAACATTTTAGTTAATTTTAATGAAAACACATTGATTTTTATCATTTGTATTGGAAGCAACATCTTTATACGTCTTTTCTAGGGTCTAAAAAATACGAAACGTCGCTTTATGATTCGAAGTTAAAATCCTCAAATTTGGTATAATAATGACTTTTTTCACGCTTTTCATGTAGTTTGATATTACGTAAATATATTCATTTTTACCAATATTTCGATACTATTTCATGTAGTATCACGATATGTGCTTTGGCCTTCATATCTCAGATTTTCGCATAGTATTGCATTATAAGCAAGTTTTCTTGCATTTTGTTTCGTACTAAAAATCATCAAATTCAGCAATATTTTGACGTTTATCATCCCCTTTTCCTTTAGGTGATATAAACAAAATATCATCGAATAAGGCAATATTTTGCTGTTTTTCCACGTATTTGTGAATTTTCAGTTTATTGCTATTAATTTATTAAATATATGATAAAAATGATGCAAACACAATTGATTAGAAATTAACCGTAAACACTTCATTTTCAATCAACTATTTGTTTCTCGTTAAAATACTGAGTAAGACATTAAAAAGGGGAGAAGTTCTGTTTTATTGCATATATCGACGTTTCAGCCGAATTAGAGCGGTTTTACGTGTACATCTTCCATCGGTAATATAAACGAAAAATCAGGAACATTTTAGTTAATGCTAATGAAAACACATTGATTTTTATCATTTGTATTTGAAACAACATTGTCATATGTCTTTTCTTGGATCTAAATAATACGAAACCTCGCTGTATGATTTGAAGTTAAAATCCTCAAATATGGTAATATAGTGACTTTTTTCACGTTATTCATGTAGTGTGATTTTACGTATATATATTCGTTTTTACCAATATTTCGATACTACTTCATGTTTTCTCACGATATGTGATTTGGCCTTCAAATCTCAGAATTTCGCAAATTTTGCATTTTTAAACAAGTTTTCTTGCATTTTGTTTTCTACTAAAAATCATCGAATTTAGCAATATTTTGACCTCTATCATCCCCTTTTCATTTATGTGATATAAACAAAATATCATTAATTAGGCCGTTTTTCCACGTTTTTGTGAATTTTCAGTTTATTGTTATTAATTCATTAAATATACGATAAAAATTATGAAAACACATAATTGATCAGAAAATAACCTTAAATACTTCATTTTCAATCATCTATTTGTTTCTCGTTAAAATACTGAGTAAGGAATTGAAAAGGGGAGAAGTTCTGTTTTTATTGCATATATCGACGTTTCAGCCGGATTAGAACGGTTTTACGTGTACATCTTCCATCGGTAATATAAACCGAAAATCAGGAACATTTTAGTTAATTTTAATGAAAACACATTGATTTTTATCATTTGTATTGGAAGCAACATCTTTATACGTCTTTTCTAGGGTCTAAAATATACGAAACGTCGCTTTATGATTCGAAGTTAAAATCCTCAAATTTGGTATAATAATGACTTTTTTCACGCTTTTCATGTAGTTTGATGTATTGTACTAAATATATTCATTTTTACCAATATTTCAATACTATTTCATGTAGTATCACGATATGTGCTTTGGCCTTCATATCTCAGATTTTTGCATAATATTGCATTTTAAGCAAGTTTTCTTGCATTTTGTTTCGTACTAAAAATCATCAAATTCAGCAATATTTTGACGTTTATCATCCCCTTTTCCTTTAGGTGATATAAACAAAATATCATCGAATTAGGCAATATTTTGCTGTTTTTCCACGTATTTGTGATTTTTCACTTTAATGCTATTAATTCATTAATATACGATAAAAATGATGCAAACACATAATTGATTAGAAATTAACCGTAAACCTTCATTTTCAATCAACTATTTGTTTCTCGTTAAAATACTGAGTAAGATATTGGAAAGGGGAGAAGTTCTGTTTTTATTGCATATATCGACGTTTCAGCCCGATTAGAGCGGTTTTACGTGTACATCTTCCATCGGTAATATAAACGAAAAATCAGGACCATTTTAGTTAATTCTAATGAAAACACATTGATTTTCATCATTTGTATTTGAAACAACATTGTCATATGTCTTTTCTTGGATCTAAATAATACGAAACCTCGCTGTATGATTTGAAGTTAAAATCCTCAAGTATGGTAATATAGTGACTTTTTTTACGTTATTCATGTAGTGTGATTTTACGTATATATATTCGTTTTTACCAATATTTCGATACTACTTCATGTTTTCTCACGATATGTGATTTGGCCTTCAAATCTCAGAATTTCACAAAATAAATGAAAACACATTGATTTTTATCATTTGTATTGGAAGCAACATCTTTATACGTCTTTTCTAGGGTCTAAAAAATACGAAACGTCACTCTATGATTCGAAGTTAAAATCCTCAAATTTGGTATAATAATGACTTTTTTCACGCTTTTCATGTAGTTTGACATTACGTAAATATATTCATTTTTACCAATATTTCGATACTATTTCATGTAGTATCACGATATGTGCTTTGGCCTTCATATCTCAGATTTTCGCATAATATTGCATTTTAAGCAAGTTTTCTTGCATTTTGTTTCGTACTAAAAATCATCAAATTCAGCAATATTTTGACGTTTATCATCCCCTTTTCCTTTAGGTGATATAAACAAAATATCATCGAATTAGACAATATTTTGCTGTTTTTCCACGTATTTGTGATTTTTCAGTTTATTGCTTTTAATTCATTAATATACGATAAAAATGATGCAAACACATAATTGATTACAAATTAACCGTAAACACTTCATTTTCAATCAACTATTTGTTTCTCGTTAAAATACTGAGTAAGATATTGGAAAGGGGAGAAGTTCTGTTTTTATTGCATATGTCGACGTTTCAGCCCGATTAGAGCAGTTTTACGTGTACATCTTTCATCGGTAATATAAACGAAAAATCAGGACCATTCTAGTTAATTCTAATGAAAACACATTGATTTTTATCATTTGTATTTGAAACAACATTGTCATGTCTTTTCTTGGATCTAAATAACACGAAACCTCGCTCTATGATTTGAAGTTAAAATCCTCAAATATGGTAATATAGTGAACTTTTTCACGTTATTCATGTAGTGCGATTTTACGTATATATATTCGTTTTTACCAATATTTCGATAATACTTCATGTTTTCTCACGATATGTGATTTGGCCTTCAAATCTCAGAATTTCGCATATATTGCATTTTTAAGCAAGTTTTCTTGTATTTTGTTTTGTACTAAAAATCATCGAATTTAGCAATATTTTGGCCTTTATCATCCCCTTTTCCTTTATGTTATTTAAACAAAATATCATCAAATTAGGCCGTTTTTCCAGGTTTTTGTGAATTTTAAGTTTATTGTTATTAATTCATTAAATATACGACAAAATTTATGCAAACACATAATTGATCAGAAAATAATCTTAAATACTTTATTTTCAATCATCTAATTGTTTCTCGTTAAAATACTGAGTAAGGAATTGAAAAGGGGAGAAGTTCTGTTTTTATTGCAAATATCGACGTTTCAGCCGGATTAGAACGGTGTTACGTGTACATCTTCCATCGGTAATATAAACCGAAAATCAGGAACATTTTAGTTAATTTTAATGAAAACACATTGATTTGTATCATTTGTATTGGAAGCAACATCTTTATACGTCTTTTCTAGGGTCTAAAAAATACGAAACGTCGCTCTGTGATTCGAAGTTAAAATCCTCAAATTTGGTATAATAATGACTTTTTTCACGCTTTTCATGTAGTTTGATATTACGTAAATATATTCATTTTTACCAATATTTCGATACTATTTCATGTATTATCACGATATGTGCTTTGGCCTTCATATCTCAGATTTTCGCATAATATTGCATTTTAAGCAAGTTTTCTTGCATTTTGTTTCGTACTAAAAATCATCAAATTCAGCAATATTTTGACGTTTATCATCCCCTTTTCCTTTAGGTGATATAAACAAAATATCATCGAATTAGGCAATATTTTGCTGTTTTTCCACGTATTTGTGATTTTTCAGTTTATTGCTATTAATTCATTAATATACGATAAAAATGATGCAAACACATAATTGATTACAAATTAACCGTAAACACTTCATTTTCAATCAACTATTTGTTTCTCGTTAAAATACTGAGTAAGATATTCGAAAGGGGAGAAGTTCTGTTTTCATTGCATATATCGACGTTTCAGCCGAATTAGAGCGGTTTTACGTGTACATCTTCCATCGGTAATATAAACGAAAAATCAGGAACATTTTAGTTAATTCTAATGAAAACACATTGATTTTTATCATTTGTATTTGAAACAACATTGTCATGTCTTTTCTTGGATCTAAATAACACGAAACCTCGCTTTATGATTTGAAGTTAAAATCCTCAAATATGGTAATATAGTGAATTTTTTCACGTTATTCATGTAGTGCGATTTTACGTATATATATTCGTTTTTACCAATATTTCGATACTACTTCATGTTTTCTCACGATATGTGATTTGGCCTTCAAATCTCAGAATTTCGCAAATTTTGCATTTTTAAGCAAGTTTTCTTGTATTTTGTTTTGTACTAAAAATCATCGAATTTAGCAATATTTTGACCTTTATCATACCCTTTTCATTTATGTGATATAAACAAAATATCATCGAATTAGGCCTTTTTCCACGTTTTTGTGAATTTTCAGTTTATTGTTATTAATTCATTAAATATACGATAAAAATTATGCAAACACATAATTGATCAGAAAATAACCTTAAATACTTCATTTTCAATCATCTATTTGTTTCTCGTTAAAATACTGAGTAAGGAATTGAAAAGGGGAGAAGTTCTGTTTTTATTGCATATATCGACGTTTCAGCCATATTAGAACGGTTTTACGTGTACATCTTCCATCGGTAATATAAACCAAAAATCAGGAACATTTTAGTTAATTTTAATGAAAACACATTGATTTTTATCATTTGTATTGGAAGCAACATCTTTATACGTCTTTTCTAGGGTCTAAAAAATACGAAACGTCGCTTTATGATTCGAAGTTAAAATCCTCAAATTTGGTATAATAATGACTTTTTTCACGCTTTTCATGTAGTTTGATATTACGTAAATATATTCATTTTTACCAATATTTCGATACTATTTCATGTAGTATCACGATATGTGCTTTGGCCTTCATATCTCAGATTTTCGCATAGTATTGCATTATAAGCAAGTTTTCTTGCATTTTGTTTCGTACTAAAAATCATCAAATTCAGCAATATTTTGACGTTTATCATCCCCTTTTCCTTTAGGTGATATAAACAAAATATCATCGAATAAGGCAATATTTTGCTGTTTTTCCACGTATTTGTGAATTTTCAGTTTATTGCTATTAATTTATTAAATATATGATAAAAATGATGCAAACACAATTGATTAGAAATTAACCGTAAACACTTCATTTTCAATCAACTATTTGTTTCTCGTTAAAATACTGAGTAAGACATTAAAAAGGGGAGAAGTTCTGTTTTATTGCATATATCGACGTTTCAGCCGAATTAGAGCGGTTTTACGTGTACATCTTCCATCGGTAATATAAACGAAAAATCAGGAACATTTTAGTTAATGCTAATGAAAACACATTGATTTTTATCATTTGTATTTGAAACAACATTGTCATATGTCTTTTCTTGGATCTAAATAATACGAAACCTCGCTGTATGATTTGAAGTTAAAATCCTCAAATATGGTAATATAGTGACTTTTTTCACGTTATTCATGTTGTGTGATTTTACGTATATATATTCGTTTTTACCAATATTTCGATACTACTTCATGTTTTCTCACGATATGTGATTTGGCCTTCAAATCTCAGAATTTCGCAAATTTTGCATTTTTAAACAAGTTTTCTTGCATTTTGTTTTCTACTAAAAATCATCGAATTTAGCAATATTTTGACCTCTATCATCCCCTTTTCATTTATGTGATATAAACAAAATATCATTAATTAGGCCGTTTTTCCACGTTTTTGTGAATTTTCAGTTTATTGTTATGAATTCATTAAATATACGATAAAAATTATGAAAACACATAATTGATCAGAAAATAACCTTAAATACTTCATTTTCAATCATCTATTTGTTTCTCGTTAAAATACTGAGTAAGGAATTGAAAAGGGGAGAAGTTCTGTTTTTATTGCATATATCGACGTTTCAGCCGGATTAGAACGGTTTTACGTGTACATCTTCCATCGGTAATATAAACCGAAAATCAGGAACATTTTAGTTAATTTTAATGAAAACACATTGATTTTTATCATTTGTATTGGAAGCAACATCTTTATACGTCTTTTCTAGGGTCTAAAAAATACGAAACGTCGCTCTATGATTCGAAGTTAAAATCCTCAAATTTGGTATAATAATGACTTTTTTCACGCTTTTCATGTAGTTTGATGTATTGTACTAAATATATTCATTTTTACCAATATTTCAATACTATTTCATGTAGTATCACGATATGTGCTTTGGCCTTCATATCTCAGATTTTTGCATAATATTGCATTTTAAGCAAGTTTTCTTGCATTTTGTTTCGTACTAAAAATCATCAAATTCAGCAATATTTTGACGTTTATCATCCCCTTTTCCTTTAGGTGATATAAACAAAATATCATCGAATTAGGAAATATTTTGCTGTTTTTCCACGTATTTGTGATTTTTCAGTTTATTGCTATTAATTCATTAATATACGATAAAAATGATGCAAACACATAATTGATTACAAATTAACCGTAAACACTTCATTTTCAATCAACTATTTGTTTCTCGTTAAAATACTGAGTAAGGAATTGAAAAGGGGAGAAGTTCTGTTTTTATTGCATATATCGACGTTTCAGCCATATTAGAACGGTTTTACGTGTACATCTTCCATCGGTAATATAAACCAAAAATCAGGAACATTTTAGTTAATTTTAATGAAAACACATTGATTTTTATCATTTGTATTGGAAGCAACATCTTTATACGTCTTTTCTAGGGTCTAAAAAATACGAAACGTCGCTTTATGATTCGAAGTTAAAATCCTCAAATTTGGTATAATAATGACTTTTTTCACGCTTTTCATGTAGTTTGATATTACGTAAATATATTCATTTTTACCAATATTTCGATACTATTTCATGTAGTATCACGATATGTGCTTTGGCCTTCATATCTCAGATTTTCGCATAGTATTGCATTATAAGCAAGTTTTCTTGCATTTTGTTTCGTACTAAAAATCATCAAATTCAGCAATATTTTGACGTTTATCATCCCCTTTTCCTTTAGGTGATATAAACAAAATATCATCGAATAAGGCAATATTTTGCTGTTTTTCCACGTATTTGTGAATTTTCAGTTTATTGCTATTAATTTATTAAATATATGATAAAAATGATGCAAACACAATTGATTAGAAATTAACCGTAAACACTTCATTTTCAATCAACTATTTGTTTCTCGTTAAAATACTGAGTAAGACATTAAAAAGGGGAGAAGTTCTGTTTTATTGCATATATCGACGTTTCAGCCGAATTAGAGCGGTTTTACGTGTACATCTTCCATCGGTAATATAAACGAAAAATCAGGAACATTTTAGTTAATGCTAATGAAAACACATTGATTTTTATCATTTGTATTTGAAACAACATTGTCATATGTCTTTTCTTGGATCTAAATAATACGAAACCTCGCTGTATGATTTGAAGTTAAAATCCTCAAATATGGTAATATAGTGACTTTTTTCACGTTATTCATGTAGTGTGATTTTACGTATATATATTCGTTTTTACCAATATTTCGATACTACTTCATGTTTTCTCACGATATGTGATTTGGCCTTCAAATCTCAGAATTTCGCAAATTTTGCATTTTTAAACAAGTTTTCTTGCATTTTGTTTTCTACTAAAAATCATCGAATTTAGCAATATTTTGACCTCTATCATCCCCTTTTCATTTATGTGATATAAACAAAATATCATTAATTAGGCCGTTTTTCCACGTTTTTGTGAATTTTCAGTTTATTGTTATTAATTCATTAAATATACGATAAAAATTATGAAAACACATAATTGATCAGAAAATAACCTTAAATACTTCATTTTCAATCATCTATTTGTTTCTCGTTAAAATA
The DNA here is from genome assembly GCF_040958095.1 of Procambarus clarkii. NCBI lineage: Eukaryota > Metazoa > Arthropoda > Malacostraca > Decapoda > Cambaridae > Procambarus > Procambarus clarkii. The sequence continues at coordinate 22,371,303 of NC_091181.1, forward strand.
CTGAGTAAGGAATTGAAAAGGGGAGAAGTTCTGTTTTTATTGCATATATCGACGTTTCAGCCGGATTAGAACGGTTTTACGTGTACATCTTCCATCGGTAATATAAACCGAAAATCAGGAACATTTTAGTTAATTTTAATGAAAACACATTGATTTTTATCATTTGTATTGGAAGCAACATCTTTATACGTCTTTTCTAGGGTCTAAAAAATACGAAACGTCGCTCTATGATTCGAAGTTAAAATCCTCAAATTTGGTATAATAATGACTTTTTTCACGCTTTTCATGTAGTTTGATGTATTGTACTAAATATATTCATTTTTACCAATATTTCAATACTATTTCATGTAGTATCACGATATGTGCTTTGGCCTTCATATCTCAGATTTTTGCATAATATTGCATTTTAAGCAAGTTTTCTTGCATTTTGTTTCGTACTAAAAATCATCAAATTCAGCAATATTTTGACGTTTATCATCCCCTTTTCCTTTAGGTGATATAAACAAAATATCATCGAATTAGGCAATATTTTGCTGTTTTTCCACGTATTTGTGATTTTTCACTTTAATGCTATTAATTCATTAATATACGATAAAAATGATGCAAACACATAATTGATTAGAAATTAACCGTAAACACTTCATTTTCAATCAACTATTTGTTTCTCGTTAAAATACTGAGTAAGATATTGGAAAGGGGAGAAGTTCTGTTTTTATTGCATATATCGACGTTTCAGCCCGATTAGAGCGGTTTTACGTGTACATCTTCCATCGGTAATATAAACGAAAAATCAGGACCATTTTAGTTAATTCTAATGAAAACACATTGATTTTCATCATTTGTATTTGAAACAACATTGTCATATGTCTTTTCTTGGATCTAAATAATACGAAACCTCGCTGTATGATTTGAAGTTAAAATCCTCAAGTATGGTAATATAGTGACTTTTTTTACGTTATTCATGTAGTGTGATTTTACGTATATATATTCGTTTTTACCAATATTTCGATACTACTTCATGTTTTCTCACGATATGTGATTTGGCCTTCAAATCTCAGAATTTCACAAAATAAATGAAAACACATTGATTTTATCATTTGTATTGGAAGCAACATCTTTATACGTCTTTTCTAGGGTCTAAAAAATACGAAACGTCACTCTATGATTCGAAGTTAAAATCCTCAAATTTGGTATAATAATGACTTTTTTCACGCTTTTCATGTAGTTTGACATTACGTAAATATATTCATTTTTACCAATATTTCGATACTATTTCATGTAGTATCACGATATGTGCTTTGGCCTTCATATCTCAGATTTTCGCATAATATTGCATTTTAAGCAAGTTTTCTTGCATTTTGTTTCGTACTAAAAATCATCAAATTCAGCAATATTTTGACGTTTATCATCCCCTTTTCCTTTAGGTGATATAAACAAAATATCATCGAATTAGACAATATTTTGCTGTTTTTCCACGTATTTGTGATTTTTCAGTTTATTGCTTTTAATTCATTAATATACGATAAAAATGATGCAAACACATAATTGATTACAAATTAACCGTAAACTATATTTTGACCTCTATCATCCCCTTTTCATTTATGTGATATAAACAAAATATCATTAATTAGGCCGTTTTTCCACGTTTTTGTGAATTTTCAGTTTATTGTTATGAATTCATTAAATATACGATAAAAATTATGAAAACACATAATTGATCAGAAAATATCCTTAAATACTTCATTTTCAATCATCTATTTGTTTTCATTTTCAATCAACTATTTGTTTCTCGTTAAAATACTGAGTAAGATATTGGAAAGGGGAGAAGTTCTGTTTTTATTGCATATATCGACGTTTCAGCCCGATTAGAGCAGTTTTACGTGTACATCTTTCATCGGTAATATAAACGAAAAATCAGGACCATTCTAGTTAATTCTAATGAAAACACATTGATTTTTATCATTTGTATTTGAAACAACATTGTCATGTCTTTTCTTGGATCTAAATAACACGAAACCTCGCTCTATGATTTGAAGTTAAAATCCTCAAATATGGTAATATAGTGAACTTTTTCACGTTATTCATGTAGTGCGATTTTACGTATATATATTCGTTTTTACCAATATTTCGATAATACTTCATGTTTTCTCACGATATGTGATTTGGCCTTCAAATCTCAGAATTTCGCATATATTGCATTTTTAAGCAAGTTTTCTTGTATTTTGTTTTGTACTAAAAATCATCGAATTTAGCAATATTTTGGCCTTTATCATCCCCTTTTCCTTTATGTTATTTAAACAAAATATCATCAAATTAGGCCGTTTTTCCAGGTTTTTGTGAATTTTAAGTTTATTGTTATTAATTCATTAAATATACGACAAAATTTATGCAAACACATAATTGATCAGAAAATAACCTTAAATACTTTATTTTCAATCATCTAATTGTTTCTCGTTAAAATACTGAGTAAGGAATTGAAAAGGGGAGAAGTTCTGTTTTTATTGCAAATATCGACGTTTCAGCCGGATTAGAACGGTGTTACGTGTACATCTTCCATCGGTAATATAAACCGAAAATCAGGAACATTTTAGTTAATTTTAATGAAAACACATTGATTTGTATCATTTGTATTGGAAGCAACATCTTTATACGTCTTTTCTAGGGTCTAAAAAATACGAAACGTCGCTCTGTGATTCGAAGTTAAAATCCTCAAATTTGGTATAATAATGACTTTTTTCACGCTTTTCATGTAGTTTGATATTACGTAAATATATTCATTTTTACCAATATTTCGATACTATTTCATGTAGTATCACGATATGTGCTTTGGCCTTCATATCTCAGATTTTCGCATAATATTGCATTTTAAGCAAGTTTTCTTGCATTTTGTTTCGTACTAAAAATCATCAAATTCAGCAATATTTTGACGTTTATCATCCCCTTTTCCTTTAGGTGATATAAACAAAATATCATCGAATTAGGAAATATTTTGCTGTTTTTCCACGTATTTGTGATTTTTCAGTTTATTGCTATTAATTCATTAATATACGATAAAAATGATGCAAACACATAATTGATTACAAATTAACCGTAAACACTTCATTTTCAATCAACTATTTGTTTCTCGTTAAAATACTGAGTAAGGAATTGAAAAGGGGAGAAGTTCTGTTTTTATTGCATATATCGACGTTTCAGCCATATTAGAACGGTTTTACGTGTACATCTTCCATCGGTAATATAAACCAAAAATCAGGAACATTTTAGTTAATTTTAATGAAAACACATTGATTTTTATCATTTGTATTGGAAGCAACATCTTTATACGTCTTTTCTAGGGTCTAAAAAATACGAAACGTCGCTTTATGATTCGAAGTTAAAATCCTCAAATTTGGTATAATAATGACTTTTTTCACGCTTTTCATGTAGTTTGATATTACGTAAATATATTCATTTTTACCAATATTTCGATACTATTTCATGTAGTATCACGATATGTGCTTTGGCCTTCATATCTCAGATTTTCGCATAGTATTGCATTATAAGCAAGTTTTCTTGCATTTTGTTTCGTACTAAAAATCATCAAATTCAGCAATATTTTGACGTTTATCATCCCCTTTTCCTTTAGGTGATATAAACAAAATATCATCGAATAAGGCAATATTTTGCTGTTTTTCCACGTATTTGTGAATTTTCAGTTTATTGCTATTAATTTATTAAATATATGATAAAAATGATGCAAACACAATTGATTAGAAATTAACCGTAAACACTTCATTTTCAATCAACTATTTGTTTCTCGTTAAAATACTGAGTAAGACATTAAAAAGGGGAGAAGTTCTGTTTTATTGCATATATCGACGTTTCAGCCGAATTAGAGCGGTTTTACGTGTACATCTTCCATCGGTAATATAAACGAAAAATCAGGAACATTTTAGTTAATGCTAATGAAAACACATTGATTTTTATCATTTGTATTTGAAACAACATTGTCATATGTCTTTTCTTGGATCTAAATAATACGAAACCTCGCTGTATGATTTGAAGTTAAAATCCTCAAATATGGTAATATAGTGACTTTTTCACGTTATTCATGTAGTGTGATTTTACGTATATATATTCGTTTTTACCAATATTTCGATACTACTTCATGTTTTCTCACGATATGTGATTTGGCCTTCAAATCTCAGAATTTCGCAAATTTTGCATTTTTAAACAAGTTTTCTTGCATTTTGTTTTCTACTAAAAATCATCGAATTTAGCAATATTTTGACCTCTATCATCCCCTTTTCATTTATGTGATATAAACAAAATATCATTAATTAGGCCGTTTTTCCACGTTTTTGTGAATTTTCAGTTTATTGTTATTAATTCATTAAATATACGATAAAAATTATGAAAACACATAATTGATCAGAAAATAACCTTAAATACTTCATTTTCAATCATCTATTTGTTTCTCGTTAAAATACTGAGTAAGGAATTGAAAAGGGGAGAAGTTCTGTTTTTATTGCATATATCGACGTTTCAGCCGGATTAGAACGGTTTTACGTGTACATCTTCCATCGGTAATATAAACCGAAAATCAGGAACATTTTAGTTAATTCTAATGAAAACACATTGATTTTTATCATTTGTATTGGAAGCAACATCTTTATACGTCTTTTCTAGGGTCTAAAAAATACGAAACGTCGCTCTATGATTCGAAGTTAAAATCCTCAAATTTGGTATAATAATGACTTTTTTCACGCTTTTCATGTAGTTTGATGTATTGTACTAAATATATTCATTTTTACCAATATTTCAATACTATTTCATGTAGTATCACGATATGTGCTTTGGCCTTCATATCTCAGATTTTTGCATAATATTGCATTTTAAGCAAGTTTTCTTGCATTTTGTTTCGTACTAAAAATCATCAAATTCAGCAATATTTTGACGTTTATCATCCCCTTTTCCTTTAGGTGATATAAACAAAATATCATCGAATTAGGCAATATTTTGCTGTTTTTCCACGTATTTGTGATTTTTCACTTTAATGCTATTAATTCATTAATATACGATAAAAATGATGCAAACACATAATTGATTAGAAATTAACCGTAAACACTTCATTTTCAATCAACTATTTGTTTCTCGTTAAAATACTGAGTAAGATATTGGAAAGGGGAGAAGTTCTGTTTTTATTGCATATATCGACGTTTCAGCCCGATTAGAGCGGTTTTACGTGTACATCTTCCATCGGTAATATAAACGAAAAATCAGGACCATTTTAGTTAATTCTAATGAAAACACATTGATTTTCATCATTTGTATTTGAAACAACATTGTCATATGTCTTTTCTTGGATCTAAATAATACGAAACCTCGCTGTATGATTTGAAGTTAAAATCCTCAAGTATGGTAATATAGTGACTTTTTTTACGTTATTCATGTAGTGTGATTTTACGTATATATATTCGTTTTTACCAATATTTCGATACTACTTCATGTTTTCTCACGATATGTGATTTGGCCTTCAAATCTCAGAATTTCACAAAATAAATGAAAACACATTGATTTTATCATTTGTATTGGAAGCAACATCTTTATACGTCTTTTCTAGGGTCTAAAAAATACGAAACGTCACTCTATGATTCGAAGTTAAAATCCTCAAATTTGGTATAATAATGACTTTTTTCACGCTTTTCATGTAGTTTGACATTACGTAAATATATTCATTTTTACCAATATTTCGATACTATTTCATGTAGTATCACGATATGTGCTTTGGCCTTCATATCTCAGATTTTCGCATAATATTGCATTTTAAGCAAGTTTTCTTGCATTTTGTTTCGTACTAAAAATCATCAAATTCAGCAATATTTTGACGTTTATCATCCCCTTTTCCTTTAGGTGATATAAACAAAATATCATCGAATTAGACAATATTTTGCTGTTTTTCCACGTATTTGTGATTTTTCAGTTTATTGCTTTTAATTCATTAATATACGATAAAAATGATGCAAACACATAATTGATTACAAATTAACCGTAAACTATATTTTGACCTCTATCATCCCCTTTTCATTTATGTGATATAAACAAAATATCATTAATTAGGCCGTTTTTCCACGTTTTTGTGAATTTTCAGTTTATTGTTATGAATTCATTAAATATACGATAAAAATTATGAAAACACATAATTGATCAGAAAATAACCTTAAATACTTCATTTTCAATCATCTATTTGTTTTCATTTTCAATCAACTATTTGTTTCTCGTTAAAATACTGAGTAAGATATTGGAAAGGGGAGAAGTTCTGTTTTTATTGCATATATCGACGTTTCAGCCCGATTAGAGCAGTTTTACGTGTACATCTTTCATCGGTAATATAAACGAAAAATCAGGACCATTCTAGTTAATTCTAATGAAAACACATTGATTTTTATCATTTGTATTTGAAACAACATTGTCATGTCTTTTCTTGGATCTAAATAACACGAAACCTCGCTCTATGATTTGAAGTTAAAATCCTCAAATATGGTAATATAGTGAACTTTTTCACGTTATTCATGTAGTGCGATTTTACGTATATATATTCGTTTTTACCAATATTTCGATAATACTTCATGTTTTCTCACGATATGTGATTTGGCCTTCAAATCTCAGAATTTCGCATATATTGCATTTTTAAGCAAGTTTTCTTGTATTTTGTTTTGTACTAAAAATCATCGAATTTAGCAATATTTTGGCCTTTATCATCCCCTTTTCCTTTATGTTATTTAAACAAAATATCATCAAATTAGGCCGTTTTTCCAGGTTTTTGTGAATTTTAAGTTTATTGTTATTAATTCATTAAATATACGACAAAATTTATGCAAACACATAATTGATCAGAAAATAACCTTAAATACTTTATTTTCAATCATCTAATTGTTTCTCGTTAAAATACTGAGTAAGGAATTGAAAAGGGGAGAAGTTCTGTTTTTATTGCAAATATCGACGTTTCAGCCGGATTAGAACGGTGTTACGTGTACATCTTCCATCGGTAATATAAACCGAAAATCAGGAACATTTTAGTTAATTTTAATGAAAACACATTGATTTGTATCATTTGTATTGGAAGCAACATCTTTATACGTCTTTTCTAGGGTCTAAAAAATACGAAACGTCGCTCTGTGATTCGAAGTTAAAATCCTCAAATTTGGTATAATAATGACTTTTTTCACGCTTTTCATGTAGTTTGATATTACGTAAATATATTCATTTTTACCAATATTTCGATACTATTTCATGTAGTATCACGATATGTTCTTTGGCCTTCATATCTCAGATTTTCGCATAATATTGCATTTTAAGCAAGTTTTCTTGCATTTTGTTTCGTACTAAAAATCATCAAATTCAGCAATATTTTGACGTTTATCATCCCCTTTTCCTTTAGGTGATATAAACAAAATATCATCGAATTAGGCAATATTTTGCTGTTTTTCCACGTATTTGTGATTTTTCAGTTTATTGCTATTAATTCATTAATATACGATAAAAATGATGCAAACACATAATTGATTACAAATTAACCATAAACACTTCATTTTCAATCAACTATTTGTTTCTCGTTAAAATACTGAGTAAGATATTCGAAAGGGGAGAAGTTCTGTTTTCATTGCATATATCGACGTTTCAGCCGAATTAGAGCGGTTTTACGTGTACATCTTCCATCGGTAATATAAACGAAAAATCAGGAACATTTTAGTTAATTCTAATGAAAACACATTGATTTTTATCATTTGTATTTGAAACAACATTGTCATGTCTTTTCTTGGATCTAAATAACACGAAACCTCGCTCTATGATTTGAAGTTAAAATCCTCAAATATGGTAATATAGTGACTTTTTTCACGTTATTCATGTAGTGCGATTTTACGTATATATATTCGTTTTTACCAATATTTCGATACTACTTCATGTTTTCTCACGATATGTGATTTGGCCTTCATATCTCAGAATTTCGCAAATTTTGCATTTTTAAACAAGTTTTCTTGCATTTTGTTTTCTACTAAAAATCATCGAATTTAGCAATATTTTGACCTCTATCATCCCCTTTTCATTTATGTGATATAAACAAAATATCATTAATTAGGCCGTTTTTCCACGTTTTTGTGAATTTTCAGTTTATTGTTATGAATTCATTAAATATACGATAAAAATTATGAAAACACATAATTGATCATAAAATAACCTTAAATACTTCATTTTCAATCATCTATTTGTTTCTCGTTAAAATACTGAGTAAGGAATTGAAAAGGGGAGAAGTTCTGTTTTTATTGCATATATCGACGTTTCAGCCGGATTAGAACGGTTTTACGTGTACATCTTCCATCGGTAATATAAACCGAAAATCAGGAACATTTTAGTTAATTTTAATGAAAACACATTGATTTTTATCATTTGTATTGGAAGCAACATCTTTATACGTCTTTTCTAGGGTCTAAAAAATACGAAACGTCGCTCTATGATTCGAAGTTAAAATCCTCAAATTTGGTATAATAATGACTTTTTTCACGCTTTTCATGTAGTTTGATGTATTGTACTAAATATATTCATTTTTACCAATATTTCAATACTATTTCATGTAGTATCACGATATGTGCTTTGGCCTTCATATCTCAGATTTTTGCATAATATTGCATTTTAAGCAAGTTTTCTTGCATTTTGTTTCGTACTAAAAATCATCAAATTCAGCAATATTTTGACGTTTATCATCCCCTTTTCCTTTAGGTGATATAAACAAAATATCATCGAATTAGGAAATATTTTGCTGTTTTTCCACGTATTTGTGATTTTTCAGTTTATTGCTATTAATTCATTAATATACGATAAAAATGATGCAAACACATAATTGATTACAAATTAACCGTAAACACTTCATTTTCAATCAACTATTTGTTTCTCGTTAAAATACTGAGTAAGGAATTGAAAAGGGGAGAAGTTCTGTTTTTATTGCATATATCGACGTTTCAGCCATATTAGAACGGTTTTACGTGTACATCTTCCATCGGTAATATAAACCAAAAATCAGGAACATTTTAGTTAATTTTAATGAAAACACATTGATTTTTATCATTTGTATTGGAAGCAACATCTTTATACGTCTTTTCTAGGGTCTAAAAAATACGAAACGTCGCTTTATGATTCGAAGTTAAAATCCTCAAATTTGGTATAATAATGACTTTTTTCACGCTTTTCATGTAGTTTGATATTACGTAAATATATTCATTTTTACCAATATTTCGATACTATTTCATGTAGTATCACGATATGTGCTTTGGCCTTCATATCTCAGATTTTCGCATAGTATTGCATTATAAGCAAGTTTTCTTGCATTTTGTTTCGTACTAAAAATCATCAAATTCAGCAATATTTTGACGTTTATCATCCCCTTTTCCTTTAGGTGATATAAACAAAATATCATCGAATAAGGCAATATTTTGCTGTTTTTCCACGTATTTGTGAATTTTCAGTTTATTGCTATTAATTTATTAAATATATGATAAAAATGATGCAAACACAATTGATTAGAAATTAACCGTAAACACTTCATTTTCAATCAACTATTTGTTTCTCGTTAAAATACTGAGTAAGACATTAAAAAGGGGAGAAGTTCTGTTTTATTGCATATATCGACGTTTCAGCCGAATTAGAGCGGTTTTACGTGTACATCTTCCATCGGTAATATAAACGAAAAATCAGGAACATTTTAGTTAATGCTAATGAAAACACATTGATTTTTATCATTTGTATTTGAAACAACATTGTCATATGTCTTTTCTTGGATCTAAATAATACGAAACCTCGCTGTATGATTTGAAGTTAAAATCCTCAAATATGGTAATATAGTGACTTTTTTCACGTTATTCATGTAGTGTGATTTTACGTATATATATTCGTTTTTACCAATATTTCGATACTACTTCATGTTTTCTCACGATATGTGATTTGGCCTTCAAATCTCAGAATTTCGCAAATTTTGCATTTTTAAACAAGTTTTCTTGCATTTTGTTTTCTACTAAAAATCATCGAATTTAGCAATATTTTGACCTCTATCATCCCCTTTTCATTTATGTGATATAAACAAAATATCATTAATTAGGCCGTTTTTCCACGTTTTTGTGAATTTTCAGTTTATTGTTATTAATTCATTAAATATACGATAAAAATTATTAAAACACATAATTGATCAGAAAACAACCTTAAATACTTCATTTTCAATCATCTATTTGTTTCTCGTTAAAATACTGAGTAAGGAATTGAAAAGGGGAGAAGTTCTGTTTTTATTGCATATATCGACGTTTCAGCCGGATTAGAACGGTTTTACGTGTACATCTTCCATCGGTAATATAAACCGAAAATCAGGAACATTTTAGTTAATTTTAATGAAAACACATTGATTTTTATCATTTGTATTGGAAGCAACATCTTTATACGTCTTTTCTAGGGTCTAAAAAATACGAAACGTCGCTCTATGATTCGAAGTTAAAATCCTCAAATTTGGTATAATAATGACTTTTTTCACGCTTTTCATGTAGTTTGATGTATTGTACTAAATATATTCATTTTTACCAATATTTCAATACTATTTCATGTAGTATCACGATATGTGCTTTGGCCTTCATATCTCAGATTTTTGCATAATATTGCATTTTAAGCAAGTTTTCTTGCATTTTGTTTCGTACTAAAAATCATCAAATTCAGCAATATTTTGACGTTTATCATCCCCTTTTCCTTTAGGTGATATAAACAAAATATCATCGAATTAGGAAATATTTTGCTGTTTTTCCACGTATTTGTGATTTTTCAGTTTATTGCTATTAATTCATTAATATACGATAAAAATGATGCAAACACATAATTGATTACAAATTAACCGTAAACACTTCATTTTCAATCAACTATTTGTTTCTCGTTAAAATACTGAGTAAGATATTGGAAAGGGGAGAAGTTCTGTTTTTATTGCATATATCGACGTTTCAGCCCGATTAGAGCGGTTTTACGTGTACATCTTCCATCGGTAATATAAACGAAAAATCAGGACCATTTTAGTTAATTCTAATGAAAACACATTGATTTTCATCATTTGTATTTGAAACAACATTGTCATATGTCTTTTCTTGGATCTAAATAATACGAAACCTCGCTGTATGATTTGAAGTTAAAATCCTCAAGTATGGTAATATAGTGACTTTTTTTACGTTATTCATGTAGTGTGATTTTACGTATATATATTCGTTTTTACCAATATTTCGATACTACTTCATGTTTTCTCACGATATGTGATTTGGCCTTCAAATCTCAGAATTTCACAAAATAAATGAAAACACATTGATTTTATCATTTGTATTGGAAGCAACATCTTTATACGTCTTTTCTAGGGTCTAAAAAATACGAAACGTCACTCTATGATTCGAAGTTAAAATCCTCAAATTTGGTATAATAATGACTTTTTTCACGCTTTTCATGTAGTTTGACATTACGTAAATATATTCATTTTTACCAATATTTCGATACTATTTCATGTAGTATCACGATATGTGCTTTGGCCTTCATATCTCAGATTTTCGCATAATATTGCATTTTAAGCAAGTTTTCTTGCATTTTGTTTCGTACTAAAAATCATCAAATTCAGCAATATTTTGACGTTTATCATCCCCTTTTCCTTTAGGTGATATAAACAAAATATCATCGAATTAGACAATATTTTGCTGTTTTTCCACGTATTTGTGATTTTTCAGTTTATTGCTTTTAATTCATTAATATACGATAAAAATGATGCAAACACATAATTGATTACAAATTAACCGTAAACTATATTTTGACCTCTATCATCCCCTTTTCATTTATGTGATATAAACAAAATATCATTAATTAGGCCGTTTTTCCACGTTTTTGTGAATTTTCAGTTTATTGTTATGAATTCATTAAATATACGATAAAAATTATGAAAACACATAATTGATCAGAAAATAACCTTAAATACTTCATTTTCAATCATCTATTTGTTTTCATTTTCAATCAACTATTTGTTTCTCGTTAAAATACTGAGTAAGATATTGGAAAGGGGAGAAGTTCTGTTTTTATTGCATATATCGACGTTTCAGCCCGATTAGAGCAGTTTTACGTGTACATCTTTCATCGGTAATATAAACGAAAAATCAGGACCATTCTAGTTAATTCTAATGAAAACACATTGATTTTTATCATTTGTATTTGAAACAACATTGTCATGTCTTTTCTTGGATCTAAATAACACGAAACCTCGCTCTATGATTTGAAGTTAAAATCCTCAAATATGGTAATATAGTGAACTTTTTCACGTTATTCATGTAGTGCGATTTTACGTATATATATTCGTTTTTACCAATATTTCGATAATACTTCATGTTTTCTCACGATATGTGATTTGGCCTTCAAATCTCAGAATTTCGCATATATTGCATTTTTAAGCAAGTTTTCTTGTATTTTGTTTTGTACTAAAAATCATCGAATTTAGCAATATTTTGGCCTTTATCATCCCCTTTTCCTTTATGTTATTTAAACAAAATATCATCAAATTAGGCCGTTTTTCCAGGTTTTTGTGAATTTTAAGTTTATTGTTATTAATTCATTAAATATACGACAAAATTTATGCAAACACATAATTGATCAGAAAATAACCTTAAATACTTTATTTTCAATCATCTAATTGTTTCTCGTTAAAATACTGAGTAAGGAATTGAAAAGGGGAGAAGTTCTGTTTTTATTGCAAATATCGACGTTTCAGCCGGATTAGAACGGTGTTACGTGTACATCTTCCATCGGTAATATAAACCGAAAATCAGGAACATTTTAGTTAATTTTAATGAAAACACATTGATTTGTATCATTTGTATTGGAAGCAACATCTTTATACGTCTTTTCTAGGGTCTAAAAAATACGAAACGTCGCTCTGTGATTCGAAGTTAAAATCCTCAAATTTGGTATAATAATGACTTTTTTCACGCTTTTCATGTAGTTTGATATTACGTAAATATATTCATTTTTACCAATATTTCGATACTATTTCATGTAGTATCACGATATGTGCTTTGGCCTTCATATCTCAGATTTTCGCATAATATTGCATTTTAAGCAAGTTTTCTTGCATTTTGTTTCGTACTAAAAATCATCAAATTCAGCAATATTTTGACGTTTATCATCCCCTTTTCCTTTAGGTGATATAAACAAAATATCATCGAATTAGGCAATATTTTGCTGTTTTTCCACGTATTTGTGATTTTTCAGTTTATTGCTATTAATTCATTAATATACGATAAAAATGATGCAAACACATAATTGATTACAAATTAACCGTAAACACTTCATTTTCAATCAACTATTTGTTTCTCGTTAAAATACTGAGTAAGATATTCGAAAGGGGAGAAGTTCTGTTTTCATTGCATATATCGACGTTTCAGCCGAATTAGAGCGGTTTTACGTGTACATCTTCCATCGGTAATATAAACGAAAAATCAGGAACATTTTAGTTAATTCTAATGAAAACACATTGATTTTTATCATTTGTATTTGAAACAACATTGTCATGTCTTTTCTTGGATCTAAATAACACGAAACCTCGCTCTATGATTTGAAGTTAAAATCCTCAAATATGGTAATATAGTGACTTTTTTCACGTTATTCATGTAGTGCGATTTTACGTATATATATTCGTTTTTACCAATATTTCGATACTACTTCATGTTTTCTCACGATATGTGATTTGGCCTTCATATCTCAGAATTTCGCAAATTTTGCATTTTTAAACAAGTTTTCTTGCATTTTGTTTTCTACTAAAAATCATCGAATTTAGCAATATTTTGACCTCTATCATCCCCTTTTCATTTATGTGATATAAACAAAATATCATTAATTAGGCCGTTTTTCCACGTTTTTGTGAATTTTCAGTTTATTGTTATGAATTCATTAAATATACGATAAAAATTATGAAAACACATAATTGATCATAAAATAACCTTAAATACTTCATTTTCAATCATCTATTTGTTTCTCGTTAAAATACTGAGTAAGGAATTGAAAAGGGGAGAAGTTCTGTTTTTATTGCATATATCGACGTTTCAGCCGGATTAGAACGGTTTTACGTGTACATCTTCCATCGGTAATATAAACCGAAAATCAGGAACATTTTAGTTAATTTTAATGAAAACACATTGATTTTTATCATTTGTATTGGAAGCAACATCTTTATACGTCTTTTCTAGGGTCTAAAAAATACGAAACGTCGCTCTATGATTCGAAGTTAAAATCCTCAAATTTGGTATAATAATGACTTTTTTCACGCTTTTCATGTAGTTTGATGTATTGTACTAAATATATTCATTTTTACCAATATTTCAATACTATTTCATGTAGTATCACGATATGTGCTTTGGCCTTCATATCTCAGATTTTTGCATAATATTGCATTTTAAGCAAGTTTTCTTGCATTTTGTTTCGTACTAAAAATCATCAAATTCAGCAATATTTTGACGTTTATCATCCCCTTTTCCTTTAGGTGATATAAACAAAATATCATCGAATTAGGAAATATTTTGCTGTTTTTCCACGTATTTGTGATTTTTCAGTTTATTGCTATTAATTCATTAATATACGATAAAAATGATGCAAACACATAATTGATTACAAATTAACCGTAAACACTTCATTTTCAATCAACTATTTGTTTCTCGTTAAAATACTGAGTAAGGAATTGAAAAGGGGAGAAGTTCTGTTTTTATTGCATATATCGACGTTTCAGCCATATTAGAACGGTTTTACGTGTACATCTTCCATCGGTAATATAAACCAAAAATCAGGAACATTTTAGTTAATTTTAATGAAAACACATTGATTTTTATCATTTGTATTGGAAGCAACATCTTTATACGTCTTTTCTAGGGTCTAAAAAATACGAAACGTCGCTTTATGATTCGAAGTTAAAATCCTCAAATTTGGTATAATAATGACTTTTTTCACGCTTTTCATGTAGTTTGATATTACGTAAATATATTCATTTTTACCAATATTTCGATACTATTTCATGTAGTATCACGATATGTGCTTTGGCCTTCATATCTCAGATTTTCGCATAGTATTGCATTATAAGCAAGTTTTCTTGCATTTTGTTTCGTACTAAAAATCATCAAATTCAGCAATATTTTGACGTTTATCATCCCCTTTTCCTTTAGGTGATATAAACAAAATATCATCGAATAAGGCAATATTTTGCTGTTTTTCCACGTATTTGTGAATTTTCAGTTTATTGCTATTAATTTATTAAATATATGATAAAAATGATGCAAACACAATTGATTAGAAATTAACCGTAAACACTTCATT
Organism: Procambarus clarkii; assembly: GCF_040958095.1. Taxonomy (NCBI): domain Eukaryota; kingdom Metazoa; phylum Arthropoda; class Malacostraca; order Decapoda; family Cambaridae; genus Procambarus; species Procambarus clarkii. Next base: position 22,386,690 of record NC_091181.1, read on the forward strand.
TTCAATCAACTATTTGTTTCTCGTTAAAATACTGAGTAAGACATTAAAAAGGGGAGAAGTTCTGTTTTATTGCATATATCGACGTTTCAGCCGAATTAGAGCGGTTTTACGTGTACATCTTCCATCGGTAATATAAACGAAAAATCAGGAACATTTTAGTTAATGCTAATGAAAACACATTGATTTTTATCATTTGTATTTGAAACAACATTGTCATATGTCTTTTCTTGGATCTAAATAATACGAAACCTCGCTGTATGATTTGAAGTTAAAATCCTCAAATATGGTAATATAGTGACTTTTTTCACGTTATTCATGTAGTGTGATTTTACGTATATATATTCGTTTTTACCAATATTTCGATACTACTTCATGTTTTCTCACGATATGTGATTTGGCCTTCAAATCTCAGAATTTCGCAAATTTTGCATTTTTAAACAAGTTTTCTTGCATTTTGTTTTCTACTAAAAATCATCGAATTTAGCAATATTTTGACCTCTATCATCCCCTTTTCATTTATGTGATATAAACAAAATATCATTAATTAGGCCGTTTTTCCACGTTTTTGTGAATTTTCAGTTTATTGTTATTAATTCATTAAATATACGATAAAAATTATTAAAACACATAATTGATCAGAAAACAACCTTAAATACTTCATTTTCAATCATCTATTTGTTTCTCGTTAAAATACTGAGTAAGGAATTGAAAAGGGGAGAAGTTCTGTTTTTATTGCATATATCGACGTTTCAGCCGGATTAGAACGGTTTTACGTGTACATCTTCCATCGGTAATATAAACCGAAAATCAGGAACATTTTAGTTAATTTTAATGAAAACACATTGATTTTTATCATTTGTATTGGAAGCAACATCTTTATACGTCTTTTCTAGGGTCTAAAAAATACGAAACGTCGCTCTATGATTCGAAGTTAAAATCCTCAAATTTGGTATAATAATGACTTTTTTCACGCTTTTCATGTAGTTTGATGTATTGTACTAAATATATTCATTTTTACCAATATTTCAATACTATTTCATGTAGTATCACGATATGTGCTTTGGCCTTCATATCTCAGATTTTTGCATAATATTGCATTTTAAGCAAGTTTTCTTGCATTTTGTTTCGTACTAAAAATCATCAAATTCAGCAATATTTTGACGTTTATCATCCCCTTTTCCTTTAGGTGATATAAACAAAATATCATCGAATTAGGAAATATTTTGCTGTTTTTCCACGTATTTGTGATTTTTCAGTTTATTGCTATTAATTCATTAATATACGATAAAAATGATGCAAACACATAATTGATTACAAATTAACCGTAAACACTTCATTTTCAATCAACTATTTGTTTCTCGTTAAAATACTGAGTAAGATATTGGAAAGGGGAGAAGTTCTGTTTTTATTGCATATATCGACGTTTCAGCCCGATTAGAGCGGTTTTACGTGTACATCTTTCATCGGTAATATAAACGGAAAATCAGGACCATTTTAGTTAATTCTAATGAAAACACATTGATTTTCATCATTTGTATTTGAAACAACATTGTCATATGTCTTTTCTTGGATCTAAATAATACGAAACCTCGCTGTATGATTTGAAGTTAAAATCCTCAAATATGGTAACATAGTGACTTTTTTAACGTTATTCATGTAGTGTGATTTTACGTATATATATTCGTTTTTACCAATATTTCGATACTACTTCATGTTTTCTCACGATATGTGATTTGGCCTTCAAATCTCAGAATTTCACAAAATAAATGAAAACACATTGATTTTTATCATTTGTATTGGAAGCAACATCTTTATACGTCTTTTCTAGGGTCTAAAAATACGAAACGTCACTCTATGATTCGAAGTTAAAATCCTCAAATTTGGTATAATAATGACTTTTTCACGCTTTTCATGTAGTTTGATACTACGTAAATATATTCATTTTTACCAATATTTCGATACTATTTCATGTAGTATCACGATTTGTGCTTTGGCCTTCATATCTCAGATTTTCGCATAATATTGCATTTTAAGCAAGTTTTCTTGCATTTTGTTTCGTACTAAAAATCATCAAATTCAGCAATATTTTGACGTTTATCATCCCCTTTTCCTTTAGGTGATATAAACAAAATATCATCGAATTAGGCAATATTTTGCTGTTTTTCCACGTATTTGTGATTTTTCAGTTTATTGCTATTAATTCATTAATATACGATAGAAATGATGCAAACACATAATTGATTACAAATTAACCGTAAACACTTCATTTTCAATCAACTATTTGTTTCTCGTTAAAATACTGAGTAAGATATTGGAAAGGGGAGAAGTTCTGTTTTTATTGCATATATCGACGTTTCAGCCCGATTAGAGCAGTTTTACGTGTACATCTTTCATCGGTAATATAAACGAAAAATCAGGACCATTTTAGTTAATTCTAATGAAAACACATTGATTTGTATCATTTGTATTTGAAACAACATTGTCATGTCTTTACTTGGATCTAAATAACACGAAACCTCGCTCTATGATTTGAAGTTAAAATCCTCAAATATGGTAATATAGTGAACTTTTTCACGTTATTCATGTAGTGTGATTTTACGTATATATATTCGTTCTTACCAATATTTCGATACTACTTCATGTTTTCTCACGATATGTGATTTGGCCTTCAAATCTCAGAATTTCGCAAATTTTGCATTTATAAGCAAGTTTTCTTGTATTTTGTTTTGTACTAAAAATCATCGAATTTAGCAATATTTTGACCTTTATCATCCCCTTTTCCTTTATGTTATTTAAACAAAATATCATCAAATTAGGCCGTTTTTCCAGGTTTTTGTGAATTTTCAGTTTATTGTTATTAATTCAATAAATATACGATAAAAATTATGCAAACACATAATTGATCAAAAAATAACCTTAAATACTTCATTTTCAATCATCTAATTGTTTCTCGTTAAAATACTGAGTAAGGAATTGAAAAGGGGAGAAGTTCTGTTTTTATTGCATATATCGACGTTTCAGCCGGATTAGAACGGTTTTACGTGTACATCTTCCATCGGTAATATAAACAAAAAATCAGGAACATTTTAGTTAATTTTAATGAAAACACATTGATTTTTATCATTTGTATTGGAAGCAACATCTTTATACGTCTTTTCTAGGGTCTAAAAAATACGAAACGTCACTCTATGATTCGATGTTAAAATCCTCAAATTTGGTATAATAATGACTTTTTTCACGCTTTTCATGTAGTTTGATATTACGTAAATATATTCATTTTTACCAATATTTCGATACTATTTCGTAGTATCACGATATGTGCTTTGGCCTTCATATCTCAGATTTTCGCATAATATTGCATTTTAAGCAGGTTTTCTTGCATTTTCTTTCGTACTAAAAATCATCAAATTCAGCAATACTTTGACGTTTATCATCCCCTTTTCCTTTAGGTGATATAAACAAAATATCATCGAATTAGGCAATATTTTGCGGTTTTTCCACGTATTTGTGAATTTTCAGTTTATTGCTATTAATTCATTAAATATACGATAAAAATGATGCAAACACATAATTGATTAGAAATTAACCGTAAACACTTCATTTTCAATCAACTATTTGTTTCTCGTTAAAATACTGAGTAAGATATTGGAAAGGGGAGAAGTTCTGTTTTCATTGCATATATCGACGTTTCAGCCGAATTAGAGCGGTTTTACGTGTACATCTTCCATCGGTAATATAAACGAAAAATCAGGAACATTTTAGTTAATTCTAATGAAAACACATTGATTTTTATCATTTGTATTTGAAACAACATTGTCATATGTCTTTTCTTGGATCTAAATAATACGAAACCTCGCTGTATGATTTGAAGTTAAAATCATCAAATATGGTAATATAGTGACTTTTTTCACGTTACTCATGTAGTGTGATTTTACGTATATATATTCGTTTTTACCAATATTTCGATACTACTTCATGTTTTCACACGATATGTGATTTGGCCTTCAAATCTCAGAATTTCGCAAATTTTGCATTTTTTAACAAGTTTTCTTGCATTTTGTTTTCTACTAAAAATCATCGAATTTAGCAATATTTTGACCTTTATCATCCCCTTTTCATTTATGTGATATAAACAAAATATCATTAATTAGGCCGTTTTTCACGTTTTTGTGAATTTTCAGTTTATTGTTATTAATTCATTAAATATACGATAAAAATTATGAAAACACATAATTGATCAGAAAATAACCTTAAATACTTCATTTTCAATCATCTATTTGTTTCTCATTAAAATACTGAGTAAGGAATTGAAAAGGGGAGAAGTTCTGTTTTTATTGCATATATCGACGTTTCAGCCGGATTAGAACGGTTTTACGTGTACATCTTCCATCGGTAATATAAACCGAAAATCAGGAACATTTTAGTTAATTTTAATGAAAACACATTGATTTTTATCATTTGTATTGGAAGCAACATCTTTATACGTCTTTTCTAGGGTCTAAAAAATACGAAACGTCGCTCTATGATTCGAAGTTAAAATCCTCAAATTTGGTATAATAATGACTTTTTTCACGCTTTTCATGTAATTTGATATTACGTAAATATATTCATTTTTACCAATATTTCGATACTATTTCATGTAGTATCACGATACTACTTTGGCCTTCATATCTCAGATTTTCGCAAAATATTGCATTTTAAGCAAGTTTTCTTGCATTTTGTTTCGTACTAAAAATCATCAAATTCAGCAATATTTTGACGTTTATCATCCCCTTTTCCTTTAGGTGTAATAAACAAAATATCATCGAATTAGGCAATATTTTGCTGTTTTTCCACGTATTTGTGATTTTTCAGTTTATTGCTATTATTTCATTAATATACGATAAAAATGATGCAAACACATAATTGATTACAAATTAACCGTAGACACTTCATTTTCAATCAACTATTTGTTTCTCGTTAAAATACTGAGTAAGATATTGGAAAGGGGAGAAGTTCTGTTTTCATTGCATATATCGACGTTTCAGCCCGATTAGAGCGGTTTTACGTGTACATCTTTCATCGGTAATATAAACGGAAAATCAGGACCATTTTAGTTAATTCTAATGAAAACACATTGATTTTCATCATTTGTATTTGAAACAACATTGTCATATGTCTTTTCTTGGATCTAAATAATACGAAACCTCGCTGTATGATTTGAAGTTAAAATCCTCAAATATGGTAATATAGTGACTTTTTTTACGTTATTCATGTAGTGTGATTTTACGTATATATATATTCGTTTTTACCAATATTTCGATACTACTTCATGTTTTCTCACGATATGTGATTTGGCCTTCAAATCTCAGAATTTCACAAAATAAATGAAAACACATTGATTTTTATCATTTATATTGGAAGCCACATCTTTATACGTCTTTTCTAGGGTCTAAAAAATACGAAACGTCACTCTATGATTCGAAGTTAAAATCCTCAAATTTGGTATAATAATGACTTTTTTCACGCTTTTCATGTAGTTTGATATTACGTAAATATATTCATTTTTACCAATATTTCGATACTATTTCATGTAGTATCACGATATGTGCTTTGGCCTTCATATCTCAGATTTTCGCATAATATTGCATTTTAAGCAACTTTTCTTGCATTTTCTTTCGTACTAAAAATCATCAAATTCAGCAATATTTTGACGTTTATCATCCCCTTTTCCTTTAGGTGATATAAACAAAATATCATCGAATTAGGCAATATTTTGCTGTTTTTCCACGTATTTGTGAATTTTCAGTTTATTGCTATTAATTCATTAAATATACGATAAAAATGATGCAAACACATAATTGATTAGAAATTAACCGTAAGCACTTCATTTTCAATCAACTATTTGTTTCTCGTTAAAATACTGAGTAAGATATTGGAAAGGGGAGAAGTTCTGTTTTCATTGCATATATCGACGTTTCAGCCGAATTAGAGCGGTTTTACGTGTACATCTTCCATCGGTAATATAAACGAAAAATCAGGAACATTTTAGTTAATTCTAATGAAAACACATTGATTTTTATCATTTGTATTTGAAACAACATTGTCATATGTCTTTTCTTGGATCTAAATAATACGAAACCTCGCTGTATGATTTGAAGTTAAAATCATCAAATATGATTTGTGATTTAGTGACTTTTTTCACGTTACTCATGTAGTGTGATTTTACGTATATATATTCGTTTTTACCAATATTTCGATACTACTTCATGTTTTCACACGATATGTGATTTGGCCTTCAAATCTCAGAATTTCGCAAATTTTGCATTTTTTAACAAGTTTTCTTGCATTTTGTTTTCTACTAAAAATCATCGAATTTAGCAATATTTTGACCTTTATCATCCCCTTTTCATTTATGTGATATAAACAAAATATCATTAATTAGGCCGTTTTTCCACGTTTTTGTGAATTTTCAGTTTATTGTTATTAATTCATTAAATATACGATAAAAATTATGAAAACACATAATTGATCAGAAAATAACCTTAAATACTTCATTTTCAATCATCAATTTGTTTTTCATTAAAATACTGAGTAAGGAATTGAAAAGGGGGAGAAGTTCTGTTTTTATTGCATATATCGACGTTTCAGCCGGATTAGAACGGTTTTACGTGTACATCTTCCATCGGTAATATAAACCGAAAATCAGGAACATTTTAGTTAATTTTAATGAAAACACATTGATTTTTATCATTTGTATTGGAAGCAACATCTTTATACGTCTTTTCTAGGGTCTAAAAAATACGAAACGTCGCTCTATGATTCGAAGTTAAAATCCTCAAATTTGGTATAATAATGACTTTTTTCACGCTTTTCATGTAATTTGATATTACGTATATATATTCATTTTTAACAATATTTCGATACTATTTCATGTAGTATCACGATACTACTTTGGCCTTCATATCTCAGATTTTCGCAAAATATTGCATTTTAAGCAAGTTTTCTTGCATTTTGTTTCGTACTAAAAATCATCAAATTCAGCAATATTTTGACGTTTATCATCCCCTTTTCCTTTAGGTGTAATAAACAAAATATCATCGAATTAGGCAATATTTTGCTGTTTTTCCACGTATTTGTGATTTTTCAGTTTATTGCTATTATTTCATTAATATACGATAAAAATGATGCAAACACATAATTGATTACAAATTAACCGTAGACACTTCATTTTCAATCAACTATTTGTTTCTCGTTAAAATACTGAGTAAGATATTGGAAAGGGGAGAAGTTCTGTTTTTATTGCATATATCGACGTTTCAGCCCGATTAGAGCAGTTTTACGTGTACATCTTTCATCGGTAATATAAACGAAAAATCAGGACCATTTTAGTTAATTCTAATGAAAACACATTGATTTGTATCATTTGTATTTGAAACAACATTGTCATGTCTTTTCTTGGATCTAAATAACACGAAACCTCGCTCTATGATTTGAAGTTAAAATCCTCAAATATGGTAATATAGTGAACTTTTTCACGTTATTCATGTAGTGTGATTTTACGTATATATATTCGTTCTTACCAATATTTCGATACTACTTCATGTTTTCTCACGATATGTGATTTGGCCTTCAAATCTCAGAATTTCGCAAATTTTGCATTTATAAGCAAGTTTTCTTGTATTTTGTTTTGTACTAAAAATCATCGAATTTAGCAATATTTTGACCTTTATCATCCCCTTTTCCTTTATGTTATTTAAACAAAATATCATCAAATTAGGCCGTTTTTCCAGGTTTTTGTGAATTTTCAGTTTATTGTTATTAATTCAATAAATATACGATAAAAATTATGCAAACACATAATTGATCAAAAAATAACCTTAAATACTTCATTTTCAATCATCTAATTGTTTCTCGTTAAAATACTGAGTAAGGAATTGAAAAGGGGAGAAGTTCTGTTTTTATTGCATATATCGACGTTTCAGCCGGATTAGAACGGTTTTACGTGTACATCTTCCATCGGTAATATAAACAAAAAATCAGGAACATTTTAGTTAATTTTAATGAAAACACATTGATTTTTATCATTTGTATTGGAAGCAACATCTTTATACGTCTTTTCTAGGGTCTAAAAAATACGAAACGTCACTCTATGATTCGAAGTTAAAATCCTCAAATTTGGTATAATAATGACTTTTTTCACGCTTTTCATGTAGTTTGATATTACGTAAATATATTCATTTTTACCAATATTTCGATACTATTTCATGTAGTATCACGATATGTGCTTTGGCCTTCATATCTCAGATTTTCGCATAATATTGCATTTTAAGCAAGTTTTCTTGCATTTTCTTTCGTACTAAAAATCATCAAATTCAGCAATATTTTGACGTTTATCATCCCCTTTTCCTTTAGGTGATATAAACAAAATATCATCGAATTAGGCAATATTTTGCTGTTTTTCCACGTATTTGTGAATTTTCAGTTTATTGCTATTAATTCATTAAATATACGATAAAAATGATGCAAACACATAATTGATAAGAAATTAACCGTAAACACTTCATTTTCAATCAACTATTTGTTTCTCGTTAAAATACTGAGTAAGATATTGGAAAGGGGAGAAGTTCTGTTTTCATTGCATATATCGACGTTTCAGCCGAATTAGAGCGGTTTTACGTGTACATCTTCCATCGGTAATATAAACGAAAAATCAGGAACATTTTAGTTAATTCTAATGAAAACACATTGATTTTTATCATTTGTATTTGAAACAACATTGTCATATGTCTTTTCTTGGATCTAAATAATACGAAACCTCGCTGTATGATTTGAAGTTAAAATCATCAAATATGGTAATATAGTGACTTTTTTCACGTTACTCATGTAGTGTGATTTTACGTATATATATTCGTTTTTACCAATATTTCGATACTACTTCATGTTTTCACACGATATGTGATTTGGCCTTCAAATCTCAGAATTTCGCAAATTTTGCATTTTTTAACAAGTTTTCTTGCATTTTGTTTTCTACTAAAAATCATCGAATTTAGCAATATTTTGACCTTTATCATCCCCTTTTCATTTATGTGATATAAACAAAATATCATTAATTAGGCCGTTTTTCCACGTTTTTGTGAATTTTCAGTTTATTGTTATTAATTCATTAAATATACGATAAAAATTATGAAAACACATAATTGATCAGAAAATAACCTTAAATACTTCATTTTCAATCATCTATTTGTTTCTCATTAAAATACTGAGTAAGGAATTGAAAAGGGGAGAAGTTCTGTTTTTATTGCATATATCGACGTTTCAGCCGGATTAGAACGGTTTTACGTGTACATCTTCCATCAGTAATATAAACCGAAAATCAGGAACATTTTAGTTAATTTTAATGAAAACACATTGATTTTTATCATTTGTATTGGAAGCAACATCTTTATACGTCTTTTCTAGGGTCTAAAAAATACGAAACGTCGCTCTATGATTCGAAGTTAAAATCCTCAAATTTGGTATAATAATGACTTTTTTCACGCTTTTCATGTAATTTGATATTACGTAAATATATTCATTTTTACCAATATTTCGATACTATTTCATGTAGTATCTCGATACTACTTTGGCCTTCATATCTCAGATTTTCGCAAAATATTGCATTTTAAGCAAGTTTTCTTGCATTTTGTTTCGTACTAAAAATCATCAAATTCAGCAATATTTTGACGTTTATCATCCCCTTTTCCTTTAGGTGTAATAAACAAAATATCATCGAATTAGGCAATATTTTGCTGTTTTTCCACGTATTTGTGATTTTTCAGTTTATTGCTATTATTTCATTAATATACGATAAAAATGATGCAAACACATAATTGATTACAAATTAACCGTAGACACTTCATTTTCAATCAACTATTTGTTTCTCGTTAAAATACTGAGTAAGATATTGTAAAGGGGAGAAGTTCTGTTTTCATTGCATATATCGACGTTTCAGCCCGATTAGAGCGGTTTTACGTGTACATCTTTCATCGGTAATATAAACGGAAAATCAGGACCATTTTAGTTAATTCTAATGAAAACACATTGATTTTCATCATTTGTATTTGAAACAACATTGTCATATGTCTTTTCTTGGATCTAAATAATACGAAACCTCGCTGTATGATTTGAAGTTAAAATCCTCAAATATGGTAATATAGTGACTTTTTTTACGTTATTCATGTAGTGTGATTTTACGTATATATATTCGTTTTTACCAATATTTCGATACTACTTCATGTTTTCTCACGATATGTGATTTGGCCTTCAAATCTCAGAATTTCACAAAATAAATGAAAACACATTGAATTTTATCATTTATATTGGAAGCCACATCTTTATACGTCTTTTCTAGGGTCTAAAAAATACGAAACGTCACTCTATGATTCGAAGTTAAAATCCTCAAATTTGGTATAATAATGACTTTTTTCACGCTTTTCATGTAGTTTGATATTACGTAAATATATTCATTTTTACCAATATTTCGATACTATTTCATGTAGTATCACGATATGTGCTTTGGCCTTCATATCTCAGATTTTCGCATAATATTGCATTTTAAGCAACTTTTCTTGCATTTTCTTTCGTACTAAAAATCATCAAATTCAGCAATATTTTGACGTTTATCATCCCCTTTTCCTTTAGGTGATATAAACAAAATATCATCGAATTAGGCAATATTTTGCTGTTTTTCCACGTATTTGTGAATTTTCAGTTTATTGCTATTAATTCATTAAATATACGATAAAAATGATGCAAACACATAATTGATTAGAAATTAACCGTAAACACTTCATTTTCAATCAACTATTTGTTTCTCGTTAAAATACTGAGTAAGATATTGGAAAGGGGAGAAGTTCTGTTTTCATTGCATATATCGACGTTTCAGCCGAATTAGAGCGGTTTTACGTGTACATCTTCCATCGGTAATATAAACGAAAAATCAGGAACATTTTAGTTAATTCTAATGAAAACACATTGATTTTTATCATTTGTATTTGAAACAACATTGTCATATGTCTTTTCTTGGATCTAAATAATACGAAACCTCGCTGTATAATTTGAAGTTAAAATCATCAAATATGATTTGTGATTTAGTGACTTTTTTCACGTTACTCATGTAGTGTGATTTTACGTATATATATTCGTTTTTACCAATATTTCGATACTACTTCATGTTTTCACACGATATGTGATTTGGCCTTCAAATCTCAGAATTTCGCAAATTTTGCATTTTTTAACAAGTTTTCTTGCATTTTGTTTTCTACTAAAAATCATCGAATTTAGCAATATTTTGATCCTTATCATCCCCTTTTCATTTATGTGATATAAACAAAACATCATTAATTAGGCCGTTTTTCCACGTTTTTGTGAATTTTCAGTTTATTGTTATTAATTCATTAAATATACGATAAAAATTATGAAAACACATAATTGATCAGAAAATAACCTTAAATACTTCATTTTCAATCATCAATTTGTTTCTCATTAAAATACTGAGTAAGGAATTGAAAAGGGGGAGAAGTTCTGTTTTTATTGCATATATCGACGTTTCAGCCGGATTAGAACGGTTTTACGTGTACATCTTCCATCGGTAATATAAACCGAAAATCAGGAACATTTTAGTTAATTTTAATGAAAACACATTGATTTTTATCATTTGTATTGGAAGCCACATCTTTATACGTCTTTTCTAGGGTCTAAAAAATACGAAACGTCGCTCTATGATTCGAAGTTAAAATCCTCAAATTTGGTATAATAATGACTTTTTTCACGCTTTTCATGTAATTTGATATTACGTATATATATTCATTTTTACCAATATTTCGATACTATTTCATGTAGTATCACGATACTACTTTGGCCTTCATATCTCAGATTTTCGCAAAATATTGCATTTTAAGCAAGTTTTCTTGCATTTTGTTTCGTACTAAAAGTCATCAAATTCAGCAATATTTTGACGTTTATCATCCCCTTTTCCTTTAGGTGTAATAAACAAAATATCATCGAATTAGGCAATATTTTGCTGTTTTTCCAGGTATTTGTGATTTTTCAGTTTATTGCTATTATTTCATTAATATACGATAAAAATGATGCAAACACATAATTGATTACAAATTAACCGTAGACACTTCATTTTCAATCAACTATTTGTTTCTCGTTAAAATACTGAGTAAGATATTGGAAAGGGGAGAAGTTCTGTTTTTATTGCATATATCGACGTTTCAGCCCGATTAGAGCAGTTTTACGTGTACATCTTTCATCGGTAATATAAACGAAAAATCAGGACCATTTTAGTTAATTCTAATGAAAACACATTGATTTGTATCATTTGTATTTGAAACAACATTGTCATGTCTTTTCTTGGATCTAAATAACACGAAACCTCGCTCTATGATTTGAAGTTAAAATCCTCAAATATGGTAATATAGTGAACTTTTTCACGTTATTCATGTAGTGTGATTTTACGTATATATATTCGTTCTTACCAATATTTCGATACTACTTCATGTTTTCTCACGATATGTGATTTGGCCTTCAAATCTCAGAATTTCGCAAATTTTGCATTTATAAGCAAGTTTTCTTGTATTTTGTTTTGTACTAAAAATCATCGAATTTAGCAATATTTTGACCTTTATCATCCCCTTTTCCTTTATGTTACTTAAACAAAATATCATCAAATTAGGCCGTTTTTCCAGGTTTTTGTGAATTTTCAGTTTATTGTTATTAATTCAATAAATATACGATAAAAATTATGCAAACACATAATTGATCAAAAAATAACCTTAAATACTTCATTTTCAATCATCTAATTGTTTCTCGTTAAAATACTGAGTAAGGAATTGAAAAGGGGAGAAGTTCTGTTTTTATTGCATATATCGACGTTTCAGCCGGATTAGAACGGTTTTACGTGTACATCTTCCATCGGTAATATAAACAAAAAATCAGGAACATTTTAGTTAATTTTAATGAAAACACATTGATTTTTATCATTTGTATTGGAAGCAACATCTTTATACGTCTTTTCTAGGGTCTAAAAAATACGAAACGTCACTCTATGATTCGAAGTTAAAATCCTCAAATTTAGTATAATAATGACTTTTTTCACGCTTTTCATGTAGTTTGATATTACGTAAATATATTCATTTTTACCAATATTTCGATACTATTTCATGTAGTATCACGATATGTGCTTTGGCCTTCATATCTCAGATTTTCGCATAATATTGCATTTTAAGCAAGTTTTCTTGCTTTTTCTTTCGTACTAAAAATCATCAAATTCAGCAATATTTTGACGTTTATCATCCCCTTTTCCTTTAGGTGATATATACAAAATATCATCGAATTAGGCAATATTTTGCTGTTTTTCCACGTATTTGTGAATTTTCAGTTTATTGCTATTAATTCATTATATATACGATAAAAATGATGCAAACACATAATTGATTAGAAATTAACCGTAAACACTTCATTTTCAATCAACTATTTGTTTCTCGTTAAAATACTGAGTAAGATATTGGAAAGGGGAGAAGTTCTGTTTTCATTGCATATATCGACGTTTCAGCCGAATTAGAGCGGTTTTACGTGTACATCTTCCATCGGTAATATAAACGAAAAATCAAGAACATTTTAGTTAATTCTAATGAAAACACATTGATTTTTATCATTTGTATTTGAAACAACATTGTCATATGTCTTTTCTTGGATCCAAATAATACGAAACCTCGCTGTATGATTTGAAGTTAAAATCATCAAATATGGTAATATAGTGACTTTTTTCACGTTACTCATGTAGTGTGATTTTACGTATATATATTCGTTTTTACCAATATTTCGATACTACTTCATGTTTTCACACGATATGTGATTTGGCCTTCAAATCTCAGAATTTCGCAAATTTTGCATTTTTTAACAAGTTTTCTTGCATTTTGTTTTCTACTAAAAATCATCGAATTTAGCAATATTTTGACCTTTATCATCCCCTTTTCATTTATGTGATATAAACAAAATATCATTAATTAGGCCGTTTTTCCACGTTTTTGTGAATTTTCAGTTTATTGTTATTAATTCATTAAATATACGATAAAAATTATGAAAACACATAATTGATCAGAAAATAACCTGAAATACTTCATTTTCAATCATCTATTTGTTTCTCATTAAAATACTGAGTAAGGAATTGAAAAGGGGAGAAGTTCTGTTTTTATTGCATATATCGACGTTTCAGCCGGATTAGAACGGCTTTACGTGTACATCTTCCATCGGTAATATAAACCGAAAGTCAGGAACATTTTAGTTAATTTTAATGAAAACACATTGATTTTTATTATTTGTATTGGAAGCAACATCTTTATACGTCTTTTCTAGGGTCTAAAAAATACGAAACGTCGCTCTATGATTCGAAGTTAAAATCCTCAAATTTGGTATAATAATGACTTTTTTCACGCTTTTCATGTAATTTGATATTACGTAAATATATTCATTTTTACCAATATTTCGATACTATTTCATGTAGTATCACGATACTACTTTGGCCTTCATATCTCAGATTTTCGCAAAATATTGCATTTTAAGCAAGTTTTCTTGCATTTTGTTTCGTACTAAAAATCATCAAATTCAGCAATATTTTGACGTTTATCATCCCCTTTTCCTTTAGGTGTAATAAACAAAATATCATCGAATTAGGCAATATTTTGCTGTTTTTCCACGTATTTGTGATTTTTCAGTTTATTGCTATTATTTCATTAATATACGATAAAAATGATGCAAACACATAATTGATTACAAATTAACCGTAGACACTTCATTTTCAATCAACTATTTGTTTCTCGTTAAAATACTGAGTAAGATATTGGAAAGGGGAGAAGTTCTGTTTTTATTGCATATATCGACGTTTCAGCCCGATTAGAGCGGTTTTACGTGTACATCTTTCATCGGTAATATAAACGAAAAATCAGGACTATTTTAGTTAATTCTAATGAAAACACATTGATTTTTATCATTTGTATTTGAAACAACATTGTCATGTGTTTTCTTGGATCTAAATAACACGAAACCTCGCTCTATGATTTGAAGTTAAAATCCTCAAATATGGTAATATAGTGACTTTTTTCACGTTATTCATGTAGTGTGATTTTACGTATATATATTCGTTCTTACCAATATTTCGATACTACTTCATGTTTTCTCACGATATGTGATTTGGCCTTGAAATCTCAGAATTTCGCAAATTTTGCATTTATAAGCAAGTTTTCTTGTATTTTGTTTTGTACTAAAAATCATCGAATTTAGCAATATTTTGACCTTTATCATCCCCTTTTCCTTTATGTTATTTAAACAAAATATCATCAAATTAGGCCGTTTTTCCAGGTTTTTGTAAATTTTCAGTTTATTGTTATTAATTCAATAAATATACGATAAAAATTATGCAAACACATAATTGATCAGAAAATAACCTTAAATACTTCATTTTCAATCATCTAATTGTTTCTCGTTAAAATACTGAGTAAGATATTGGAAAGGGGAGAAGTTCTATTTTCATTGCATATATCGACGTTTCAGCCGAATTAGAGCGGTTTTACGTGTACATCTTCCATCGGTAATATAAACGAAAAATCAGGAACATTTTAGTTAATTCTAATGAAAACACATTGATTTTTATCATTTGTATTTGAAACAACATTGTCATATGTCTTTTCTTGGATCTAAATAATACGAAACCTCGCTGTATGATTTGAAGTTAAAATCCTCAAATATGGTAATATAGTGACTTTTTTCACGTTACTCATGTAGTGTGATTTTACGTATATATATTCGTTTTTACCAATATTTCGATACTACTTCATGTTTTCACACGATATGTGATTTGGCCTTCAAATCTCAGAATTTCGCAAATTTTGCATTTTTAAGCAAGTTTTCTTGTATTTTGTTTTGTACTAAAAATCATCGAATTTAGCAATATTTTGACCTTTATCATCCCCTTTTCCTTTATGTTATTTAAAGAAAATATCATCAAATTAGGCCGTTTTTCCACGTTTTTGTGAATTTTAAGTTTATTGTTATTAATTCAATAAATATACGATAAAAATTATGCAAACACATAATTGATCAGAAAATAACCTTAAATACTTCATTTTCAATCATTTATTTGTTTCTCGTTAAAATACTGAGTAAGGAATTGAAAAGGGGAGAAGTTCAGTTTTTATTGCATATATCGTCGTTTCAGCCGGATTAGAACGGTTTTACGTGTACATCTTCCATCGGTAATATAAGCCGAAAATCAGGAACATTTTAGTTAATTTTAATGAAAACACATTGATTTCTATCATTTGTATTGGAAGCAACATCTTTATACGTCTTTTCTAGGGTCTAAAAAAACGAAACGTCGCTCAATGATTCGAAGTTAAAATCCTCAAATTTGGTATAATAATGACTTTTTTTCACGCTTTTCATGTAGTTTGATATTACGTAAATATATTCATTTTTACCAATATTTCGATACTATTTCATGTAGTATCACGATATGTGCTTTGGCCTTCATATCTCAGATTTTCGCATAATATTGCATTTTAAGCAAGTTTTCTTGCATTTTGTTTCGTACTAAAAATCATCAAATTCAGCAATATTTTGACGTTCATCATCCCCTTTTCCTTTAGGTGATATAAACAAAATATCATCGAATTAGGCAATATTTTGCTGTTTTTCCACGTATTTGTGATTTTTCAGTTTATTGCTAATAATTCATTAATATACGATAAAAATGATGCAAACACATAATTGATTACAAATTAACCGTAAACACTTCATTTTCAATCAACTATTTGTTTCTCGTTAAAATACTGAGTAAGATATTGGAAAGGGGAGAAGTTCTGTTTTTATTGCATATATCGACGTTTCAGCCCGATTAGAGCGGTTTTACGTGTACATCTTTCATCGGTAATATAAACGGAAAATCAGGACCATTTTAGTTAATTCTAATGAAAACACATTGATTTTCATCATTTGTATTTGAAACAACATTGTCATATGTCTTTTCTTGGATCTAAATAATACGAAACCTCGCTGTATGATTTGAAGTTAAAATCCTCAAATATAGTAATATAGTGACTTTTTTTACGTTATTCATGTAGTGTGATTTTACGTATATATATTCGTTTTTACCAATATTTCGATACTACTTCATGTTTTCTCACGATATGTGATTTGGCCTTCAAATCTCAGAATTTCACAAAATTAATAAAAACACATTGATTTTTATCATTTGCATTGGAAGCAACATCTTTATACGTCTTTTCTAGGGTCTAAAAAATACGAAACGTCACTCTATGATTCGAAGTTAAAATCCTCAAATTTGGTATATTAATGACTTTTTTCACGCTTTTCATGTAGTTTGATATTACGTAAATATATTCATTTTTACCAATATTTCGATACTATTTCATGTAGTATCACGATATGTGCTTTGGCCTTCATATCTCAGATTTTCGCATAATATTGCATTTTAAGCAAGTTTTCTTGCATTTTGTTTCGTACTAAAAATCATCAAATTCAGCAATATTTTGACGTTTATCATCCACTTTTCCTTTAGGTGATATAAACAAAATATCATCGAATTAGGCAATATTTTGCTGTTTTTCCACGTATTTGTGATTTTTCAGTTTATTGCTATTAATTCATTAATATACGATAAAAATGATGCAAACACATAATTGATTACAAATTAACCGTAAACACTTCATTTTCAATCAACTATTTGTTTCTCGTTAAAATACTGAGTAAGATATTGGAAAGGGGAGAAGTTCTGTTTTTATTGCATATATCGACGTTTCAGCCCGATTAGAGCGGTTTTACGTGTACATCTTTCATCGGTAATATAAACGAAAAATCAGGACTATTTTAGTTAATTCTAATGAAAACACATTGATTTTTATCATTTGTATTTGAAACAACATTGTCATGTGTTTTCTTGGATCTAAATAACACGAAACCTCGCTCTATGATTTGAAGTTAAAATCCTCAAATATGGTAATATAGTGACTTTTTTCACGTTATTCATGTAGTGTGATTTTACGTATATATATTCGTTCTTACCAATATTTCGATACTACTTCATGTTTTCTCACGATATGTGATTTGGCCTTCAAATCTCAGAATTTCGCAAATTTTGCATTTATAAGCAAGTTTTCTTGTATTTTGTTTTGTACTAAAAATCATCGAATTTAGCAATATTTTGACCTTTATCATCCCCTTTTCCTTTATGTTATTTAAAGAAAATATCATCAAATTAGGCCGTTTTTCCACGTTTTTGTGAATTTTAAGTTTATTGTTATTAATTCAATAAATATACGATAAAAATTATGCAAACACATAATTGATCAGAAAATAACCTTAAATACTTCATTTTCAATCATCTATTTGTTTCTCATTAAAATACTGAGTAAGGAATTGAAAAGGGGAGAAGTTCTGTTTTTATTGCATATATCGACGTTTCAGCCCGATTAGAGCGGTTTTACGTGTACATCTTTCATCGGTAATATAAACCAAAAATCAGGAACATTTTAGTTAATTTTAATGAAAACACATTGATTTGTATTGGAAGCAACATCTTTATACGTCTTTTCTAGGGTCTAAAAAATACGAAACGTCACTCTATGATTCGAAGTTAAAATCCTCAAATTTGGTATAATTATGACTTTTTTCACGCTTTTCATGTAGTTTGATATTACGTAAATATATTAATTTTTACCAATATTTCGATACTATTTCATGTAGTATCACGATATGTGCTTTGGCCTTCATATCTCAGATTTTCGCATAATATTGCATTTTAAGCAAGTTTTCTTGCATTTTCTTTCGTACTAAAAATCATCAAATTCAGCAATATTTTGACGTTTATCATCCCCTTTTCCTTTAGGTGATATACACAAAATATCATCGAATTAGGCAATATTTTGCTGTTTTTCCACGTATTTGTGAATTTTCAGTTTATTGCTATTAATTCATTAAATATACGATAAAAATGATGCAAACACATAATTGATTAGAAATTAACCGTAAACACTTCATTTTCAATCAACTATTTGTTTCTCGTTAAAATACTGAGTAAGATATTGGAAAGGGGAGAAGTTCTGTTTTCATTGCATATATCGACGTTTCAGCCGAATTAGAGCGGTTCTACGTGTACATCTTCCATCGGTAATATAAACGAAAAATCAGGAACATTTTAGTTAATTCTAATGAAAACACATTAATTTTTATCATTTGTATTTGAAACAACATTGTCATATGTCTTTTCTTGGATCTAAATAATACGAAACCTCGCTGTATGATTTGAAGTTAAAATCCTCAAATGTGGTAATATAGTGACTTTTTTCACGTTACTCATGTAGTGTGATTTTACGTATATATATTCGTTTTTACCAATATTTCGATACTACTACATGTTTTCTCACGATATGTGATTTGGCCTTCAAATCTCAGAATTTCGAAATTTTGCATTTTAAACAAGTTTTCTTGCATTTTGTTTTCTACTAAAAATCATCGAATTCAGCAATATTTTGACCTTTATCATCCCCTTTTCATTTATGTGATATAAACAAAATATCATTAATTAGGCCGTTTTTCCACGTTTTTGTGAATTTTCAGTTTATTGTTATTAATTCATTAAATATACGATAAAAATTATGAAAACACATAATTGATCAGAAAATAACCTTAAATACTTCATTTTCAATCATCTATTTGTTTCTCATTAAAATACTGAGTAAGGAATTGAAAAGGGGAGAAGTTCTGTTTTTATTGCATATTTCGACGTTTCAGCCGGATTAGAACGGTTTTACGTGTACATCTTCCATCGGTAATATAAACCGAAAATCAGGAACATTTTAGTTAATTTTAATGAAAACACATTGATTTTTATCATTTGTATTGGAAGCAACATCTTTATACGTCTTTTCTAGGGTCTAAAAAATACGAAACGTCGCTCTATGATTCGAAGTTAAAATCCTCAAATTTGGTATAATAATGACTTTTTCCACGCTTTTCATGTAGTTTGATATTACGTAAATATATTCATTTTTACCAATATTTCGATACTATTTCATGTAGTATCACGATACTACTTTGGCCTTCATATCTCAGATTTTCGCATAATATTGCATTTTAAGCAAGTTTTCTTGCATTTTGTTTCGTACTATGAATCATCAAATTCAGCAATATTTTGACGTTTATCATCCCCTTTTCCTTTAGGTGATATAAACAAAATATCATCGAATTAGGCAATATTTTGCTGTTTTTCCACGTATTTGTGATTTTTCAGTTTATTGCTATTATTTCATTAATATACGATAAAAATGATGCAAACACATAATTGATTACAAATTAACCGTAGACACTTCATTTTCAATCAACTATTTGTTTCTCGTTAAAATACTGAGTAAGATATTGGAAAGGGGAGAAGTTCTGTTTTTATTGCATATATCGACGTTTCAGCCCGATTAGAGCGGTTTTACGTGTACATCTTTCATCGGTAATATAAACGAAAAATCAGGACTATTTTAGTTAATTCTAATGAAAACACATTGATTTTTATCATTTGTATTTGAAACAACATTGTCATGTGTTTTCTTGGATCTAAATAACACGAAACCTCGCTCTATGATTTGAAGTTAAAATCCTCAAATATGGTAATATAGTGACTTTTTTCACGTTATTCATGTAGTGTGATTTTACGTATATATATTCGTTCTTACCAATATTTCGATACTACTTCATGTTTTCTCACGATATGTGATTTGGCCTTCAAATCTCAGAATTTCGCAAATTTTGCATTTATAAGCAAGTTTTCTTGTATTTTGTTTTGTACTAAAAATCATCGAATTTAGCAATATTTTGACCTTTATCATCCCCTTTTCCTTTATGTTATTTAAACAAAATATCATCAAATTAGGCCGTTTTTCCAGGTTTTTGTGAATTTTCAGTTTATTGTTATTAATTCAATAAATATACGATAAAAATTATGCAAACACATAATTGATCAGAAAATAACCTTAAATACTTCATTTTCAATCATCTAATTGTTTCTCGTTAAAATACTGAGTAAGGAATTGAAAAGGGGAGAAGTTCTGTTTTTATTGCATATATCGACGTTTCAGCCGGATTAGAACGGTTTTACGTGTACATCTTCCATCGGTAATATAAACCAAAAATCAGGAACATTTTAGTTAATTTTAATGAAAACACATTGATTTTTATCATTTGTATTGGAAGCAACATCTTTATACGTCTTTTCTAGGGTCTAAAAAATACGAAACGTCACTCTATGATTCGAAGTTAAAATCCTCAAATTTGGTATAATAGTGACTTTTTTCACGCTTTTCATGTAGTTTGATATTACGTAAATATATTCATTTTTACCAATATTTCGATACTATTTCATGTAGTATCACGATATGTGCTTTGGCCTTCATATTTCAGATTTTCGCATAATATTGCATTTTAAGCAAGTTTTCTTGCATTTTCTTTCGTACTAAAAATCATCAAATTCAGCAATATTTTGACGTTTATCATCCCCTTTTCCTTTAGGTGATATAAACAAAATATCATCGAATTAGGCAATATTTTGCTGTTTTTCCACGTATTTGTGAATTTTCAGTTTATTGCTATTAATTCATTAAATATACGATAAAAATGATGCAAACACATAATTGATTAGAAATTAACCGTAAACACTTCATTTTCAATCAACTATTTGTTTCTCGTTAAAATACTGAGTAAGATATTGGAAAGGGGAGAAGTTCTGTTTTTATTGCATATATCGACGTTTCAGCCCGATTAGAGCGGTTTTACGTGTACATCTTTCATCGGTAATATAAACGGGAAATCAGGACCATTTTAGTTAATTCTAATGAAAACACATTGATTTTCATCATTTGTATTTGAAACAACATTGTCATATGTCTTTTCTTGGATCTAAATAATACGAAACCTCGCTGTATGATTTGAAGTTAAAATCTTTAAATATGGTAATATAGTGACTTTTTTTACGTTATTCATGTAGTGTGATTTTACGTATATATATTCGTTTTTACCAATATTTCGATACTACTTCATGTTTTCTCACGATATGTGATTTGGCCTTCAAATCTCAGAATTTCACAAAATTAATAAAAACACATTGATTTTTATCATTTGCATTGGAAGCAACATCTTTATACGTCTTTTCTAGGGTCTAAAAAATACGAAACGTCACTCTATGATTCGAAGTTAAAATCCTCAAATTTGGTATAATAATGACTTTTTTCACGCTTTTCATGTAGTTTGATATTACGTAAATATATTCATTTTTACCAATATTTCGATACTATTTCATGTAGTATCACGATATGTGCTTTGGCCTTCATATCTCAGATTTTCGCATAATATTGCATTTTAAGCAAGTTTTCTTGCATTTTGTTTCGTACTAAAAATCATCAAATTCAGCAATATTTTGACGTTTATCATCCACTTTTCCTTTAGGTGATATAAACAAAATATCATCGAATTAGGCAATATTTTGCTGTTTTTCCACGTATTTGTGATTTTTCAGTTTATTGCTATTAATTCATTAATATACGATAAAAATGATGCAAACACATAATTGATTACAAATTAACCGTAAACACTTCATTTTCAATCAACTATTTGTTTCTCGTTAAAATACTGAGTAAGATATTGGAAAGGGGAGAAGTTCTGTTTTTATTGCATATATCGACGTTTCAGCCCGATTAGAGCGGTTTTACGTGTACATCTTTCATCGGTAATATAAACGAAAAATCAGGACTATTTTAGTTAATTCTAATGAAAACACATTGATTTTTATCATTTGTATTTGAAACAACATTGTCATGTGTTTTCTTGGATCTAAATAACACGAAACCTCGCTCTATGATTTGAAGTTAAAATCCTCAAATATGGTAATATAGTGACTTTTTTCACGTTATTCATGTAGTGTGATTTTACGTATATATATTCGTTCTTACCAATATTTCGATACTACTTCATGTTTTCTCACGATATGTGATTTGGCCTTCAAATCTCAGAATTTCGCAAATTTTGCATTTATAAGCAAGTTTTCTTGTATTTTGTTTTGTACTAAAAATCATCGAATTTAGCAATATTTTGACCTTTATCATCCCCTTTTCCTTTATGTTATTTAAAGAAAATATCATCAAATTAGGCCGTTTTTCCACGTTTTTGTGAATTTTAAGTTTATTGTTATTAATTCAATAAATATACGATAAAAATTATGCAAACACATAATTGATCAGAAAATAACCTTAAATACTTCATTTTCAATCATCTATTTGTTTCTCATTAAAATACTGAGTAAGGAATTGAAAAGGGGAGAAGTTCTGTTTTTATTGCATATATCGACGTTTCAGCCCGATTAGAGCGGTTTTACGTGTACATCTTTCATCGGTAATATAAACCAAAAATCAGGAACATTTTAGTTAATTTTAATGAAAACACATTGATTTGTATTGGAAGCAACATCTTTATACGTCTTTTCTAGGGTCTAAAAAATACGAAACGTCACTCTATGATTCGAAGTTAAAATCCTCAAATTTGGTATAATTATGACTTTTTTCACGCTTTTCATGTAGTTTGATATTACGTAAATATATTCATTTTTACCAATATTTCGATACTATTTCATGTAGTATCACGATATGTGCTTTGGCCTTCATATCTCAGATTTTCGCATAATATTGCATTTTAAGTAAGTTTTCTTGCATTTTCTTTCGTACTAAAAATCATCAAATTCAGCAATATTTTGACGTTTATCATCCCCTTTTCCTTTAGGTGATATAAACAAAATATCATCGAATTAGGCAATATTTTGCTGTTTTTCCACGTATTTGTGAATTTTCAGTTTATTGCTATTAATTCATTAAATATACGATAAAAATGATGCAAACACATAATTGATTAGAAATTAACCGTAAACACTTCATTTTCAATCAACTATTTGTTTCTCGTTAAAATACTGAGTAAGATATTGGAAAGGGGAGAAGTTCTGTTTTCATTGCATATATCGACGTTTCAGCCGAATTAGAGCGGTTTTACGTGTACATCTTCCATCGGTAATATAAACGAAAAATCAGGAACATTTTAGTTAATTCTAATGAAAACACATTAATTTTTATCATTTGTATTTGAAACAACATTGTCATATGTCTTTTCTTGGATCTAAATAATACGAAACCTCGCTGTATGATTTGAAGTTAAAATCCTCAAATATGGTAATATAGTGACTTTTTTCACGTTACTCATGTAGTGTGATTTTACGTATATATATTCGTTTTTACCAATATTTCGATACTACTACATGTTTTCTCACGATATGTGATTTGGCCTTCAAATCTCAGAATTTCGCAAATTTTGCATTTTTAAACAAGTTTTCTTGCATTTTGTTTTCTACTAAAAATCATCGAATTTAGCAATATTTTGACCTTTATCATCCCCTTTTCATTTATGTTATTTAAACAAAATATCATCAAATTAGGCCGTTTTTCCAGGTTTTTGTGAATTTTCAGTTTATTCTTATTAATTCAATAAATATACGATAAAAATTATGCAAACACATAATTGATCAGAAAATAACCTTAAATACTTCATTTTCAATCATCTAATTGTTTCTCGTTAAAATACTGAGTAAGGAATTGAAAAGGGGAGAAGTTCTGTTTTTATTGCATATATCGACGTTTCAGCCGGATTAGAACGGTTTTACGTGTACATCTTCCATCGGTAATATAAACCAAAAATCAGGAACATTTTAGTTAATTTTAATGAAAACACATTGATTTTTATCATTTGTATTGGAAGCAACATCTTTATACGTCTTTTCTAGGGTCTAAAAAATACGAAACGTCACTCTATGATTCGAAGTTAAAATCCTCAAATTTGGTATAATAGTGACTTTTTTCACGCTTTTCATGTAGTTTGATATTACGTAAATATATTCATTTTTACCAATATTTCGATACTATTTCATGTAGTATCACGATATGTGCTTTGGCCTTCATATCTCAGATTTTCGCATAATATTGCATTTTAAGCAAGTTTTCTTGCATTTTCTTTCGTACTAAAAATCATCAAATTCAGCAATATTTTGACGTTTATCATCCCCTTTTCCTTTAGGTGATATAAACAAAATATCATCGAATTAGGCAATATTTTGCTGTTTTTCCACGTATTTGTGAATTTTCAGTTTATTGCTATTAATTCATTAAATATACGATAAAAATGATGCAAACACATAATTGATTAGAAATTAACCGTAAACACTTCATTTTCAATCAACTATTTGTTTCTCGTTAAAATACTGAGTAAGATATTGGAAAGGGGAGAAGT
This sequence comes from Procambarus clarkii, assembly GCF_040958095.1. NCBI lineage: Eukaryota > Metazoa > Arthropoda > Malacostraca > Decapoda > Cambaridae > Procambarus > Procambarus clarkii. The sequence continues at coordinate 22,412,100 of NC_091181.1, forward strand.
TCTGTTTTCATTGCATATATCGACGTTTCAGCCGAATTAGAGCGGTTTTACGTGTACATCTTCCATCGGTAATATAAACGAAAAATCAGGAACATTTTAGTTAATTCTAATGAAAACACATTGATTTTTATCATTTGTATTTGAAACAACATTGTCATATGTCTTTTCTTGGATCTAAATAATACGAAACCTCGCTGTATGATTTGAAGTTAAAATCCTCAAATATGGTAATATAGTGACTTTTTTCACGTTACTCATGTAGTGTGATTTTACGTATATATATTCGTTTTTACCAATATTTCGATACTACTTCATGTTTTCACACGATATGTGATTTGGCCTTCAAATCTCAGAATTTTGCAAATTTTGCATTTTTAAGCAAGTTTTCTTGTATTTTGTTTTGTACTAAAAATCATCGAATTTAGCAATATTTTGACCTTTATCATCCCCTTTTCCTTTATGTTATTTAAAGAAAATATCATCAAATTAGGCTGTTTTTCCACGTTTTTGTGAATTTTAAGTTTATTGTTATTAATTCAATAAATATACGATAAAAATTATGCAAACACATAATTGATCAGAAAATAACCTTAAATACTTCATTTTCAATCATTTATTTGTTTCTCGTTAAAATACTGAGTAAGGAATTGAAAAGGGGAGAAGTTCAGTTTTTATTGCATATATCGTCGTTTCAGCCGGATTAGAACGGTTTTACGTGTACATCTTCCATCGGTAATATAAGCCGAAAATCAGGAACATTTTAGTTAATTTTAATGAAAACACATTGATTTCTATCATTTGTATTGGAAGCAACATCTTTATACGTCTTTTCTAGGGTCTAAAAAAACGAAACGTCGCTCAATGATTTGAAGTTAAAATCCTCAAATTTGGTATAATAATGACTTTTTTCACGCTTTTCATGTAGTTTGATATTACGTAAATATATTCATTTTTACCAATATTTCGATACTATTTCATGTAGTATCATGATATGTGCTTTGGCCTTCATATCTCAGATTTTCGCATAATATTGCATTTTAAGCAAGTTTTCTTGCATTTTGTTTCGTACTAAAAATCATCAAATTCAGCAATATTTTGACGTTCATCATCCCCTTTTCCTTTAGGTGATATAAACAAAATATCATCGAATTAGGCAATATTTTGCTGTTTTTCCACGTATTTGTGATTTTTCAGTTTATTGCTATTAATTCATTAATATACGATAAAAATGATGCAAACACATAATTTATTACAAATTAACCGTAAACACTTCATTTTCAATCAACTATTTGTTTCTCGTTAAAATACTGAGTAAGATGTTGGAAAGGGGAGAAGTTCTGTTTTTATTGCATATATCGACGTTTCAGCCCGATTAGAGCGGTTTTACGTGTACATCTTTCATCGGTAATATAAACGGAAAATCAGGACCATTTTAGTTAATTCTAATGAAAACACATTGATTTTCATCATTTGTATTTGAAACAACATTGTCATATGTCTTTTCTTGGATCTAAATAATACGAAACCTCGCTGTATGATTTGAAGTTAAAATCCTCAAATATGGTAATATAGTGACTTTTTTTACGTTATTCATGTAGTGTGATTTTACGTATATATATTCGTTTTTACCAATATTTCGATACTACTTCATGTTTTCTCACGATATGTGATTTGGCCTTCAAATCTCAGAATTTCACAAAATTAATAAAAACACATTGATTTTTATCATTTGCATTGGAAGCAACATCTTTATACGTCTTTTCTAGGGTCTAAAAAATACGAAACGTCACTCTATGATTCGAAGTTAAAATCCTCAAATTTGGTATAATAATGACTTTTTTCACGCTTTTCATGTAGTTTGATATTACGTAAATATATTCATTTTTACCAATATTTCGATACTATTTCACGTAGTATCACGATATGTGCTTTGGCCTTCATATCTCAGATTTTCGCATAATATTGCATTTTAAGCAAGTTTTCTTGCATTTTCTTTCGTACTAAAAATCATCAAATTCAGCAATATTTTGACGTTTATCATCCCCTTTTCTTTTAGGTGATATAAACAAAATATCATCGAATTAGGCAATATTTTGCTGTTTTTCCACGTATTTGTGAATTTTCAGTTTATTGCTATTAATTCATTAAATATACGATAAAAATGATGCAAACACATAATTGATTAGAAATTAACCGTAAACACTAAATTTTCAATCAACTTTTTGTTTCTCGTTAAAATTCTGAGTAAGATATTGGAAAGGAGAGAAGTTCTGTTTTCATTGCATATATCGACGTTTCAGCCGAATTAGAGCGGTTTTACGTGTACATCTTCCATCGGTAATATAAACGAAAAATCAGGAACATTTTAGTTAATTCTAATGAAAACACATTGATTTTTATCATTTGTATTTGAAACAACATTGCCATGTCTTTTCTTGGATCTAAATAATACGAAACCTCGCTGTATGATTTGAAGTTAAAATCCTCAAATATGGTAATATAGTGACTTTTTTCACGTTACTCATGTAGTGTGATTTTACGTATATATATTCGTTTTTACCAATATTTCGATACTTCTTCATGTTTTCTCACGATATGTGATTTGGCCTTCAAATCTCAGAATTTCGCAAATTTTGCATTATTAAACAAGTTTTCTTGCATTTTGTTTTCTACTAAAAATCATCGAATTTAGCAATATTTTGACCTTTATCATCCCCTTTTCATTTATGTGATATAAACAAAATATCATTAATTAGGCCGTTTTTCCACGTTTTTGTGAATTTTCAGTTTATTGTTATTAATTCATTAAATATACGATAAAAATTATGAAAACACATAATTGATCAGAAAATAACCTTAAATACTTCATTTTCAATCATCTATTTGTTTCTCGTTAAAATACTGAGTAAGGAATTGAAAAGGGGAGAAGTTCTGTTTTTATTGCATATATCGACGTTTCAGCCTAATTAGAACGGTTTTACGTGTACATCTTCCATCGGTAATATAATCCGAAAATCAGGAACATTTTAGTTAATTTTAATGAAAACACATTGATTTTTATCATTTGTATTGGAAGCAACATCTTTATACGTCTTTTCTAGGGTCTAAAAAATACGAAACGTCACTCTATGATTCGAAGTTAAAATCCTCAAATTTGGTATAATAGTGACTTTTTTCACGCTTTTCATGTAGTTTGATATTACGTAAATATATTCATTTTTACCAATATTTCGATACTATTTCATGTAGTATCACGATATGTGCTTTGGCCTTCATATCTCAGATTTTCGCATAATATTGCATTTTAAGCAAGTTTTCTTGCATTTTCTTTCGTACTAAAAATCATCAAATTCAGCAATATTTTGACGTTTATCATCCCCTTTTCCTTTAGGTGATATAAACAAAATATCATCGAATTAGGCAATATTTTGCTGTTTTTCCACGTATTTGTGAATTTTCAGTTTATTGCTATTAATTCATTAAATATACGATAAAAATGATGCAAACACATAATTGATTAGAAATTAACCGTAAACACTTCATTTTCAATCAACTATTTGTTTCTCGTTAAAATACTGAGTAAGATATTGGAAAGGGGAGAAGTTCTGTTTTCATTGCATATATCGACGTTTCAGCCGAATTAGAGCGGTTTTACGTGTACATCTTCCATCGGTAATATAAACGAAAAATCAGGAACATTTTAGTTAATTCTAATGAAAACACATTGATTTTTATCATTTGTATTTGAAACAACATTGTCATATGTCTTTTCTTGGATCTAAATAATACGAAACCTCGCTGTATGATTTGAAGTTAAAATCCTCAAATATGGTAATATAGTGACTTTTTTCACGTTACTCATGTAGTGTGATTTTACGTATATATATTCGTTTTTACCAATATTTCGATACTACTTCATGTTTTCACACGATATGTGATTTGGCCTTCAAATCTCAGAATTTCGCAAATTTTGCATTTTTAAGCAAGTTTTCTTGTATTTTGTTTTGTACTAAAAATCATCGAATTTAGCAATATTTTGACCTTTATCATCCCCTTTTCCTTTATGTTATTTAAAGAAAATATCATCAAATTAGGCCGTTTTTCCACGTTTTTGTGAATTTTCAGTTTATTGTTATTAATTCAATAAATATACGATAAAAATTATGCAAACACATAATTGATCAGAAAATAACCTTAAATACTTCATTTTCAATCATTTATTTGTTTCTCGTTAAAATACTGAGTAAGGAATTGAAAAGGGGAGAAGTTCAGTTTTTATTGCATATATCGTCGTTTCAGCCGGATTAGAACGGTTTTACGTGTACATCTTCCATCGGTAATATAAGCCGAAAATCAGGAACATTTTAGTTAATTTTAATGAAAACACATTGATTTTTATCATTTGTATTGGAAGCAACATCTTTATACGTCTTTTCTAGGGTCTAAAAAATACGAAACGTCGCTCTATGGTTCGAAGTTAAAATCCTCAAATTTGGTATAATAATGACTTTTTTCACGCTTTTCATGTAGTTTGATGTATTGTAGTAAATATAATCATTTTTACCAATATTTCGATACTATTTCATGTAGTATCACAATATGTGCTTTGGCCTTCATATATCAGATTTTCGCATAATATTGCATTTTAAGCAAGTTTTCTTGCATTTTGTTTCGTACTAAAAATCATCAAATTCAGCAATATTTTGACGTTTATCATCCCCTTTTCCTTTAGGTGATATAAACAAAATATTATCGAATTAGGCAATATTTTGCTGTTTTTCCACGTATTTGTGAATTTTTAGTTTATTGCTATTAATTCATTAAATATACGATAAAAATGATGCAAACACATAATTGATTAGAAATTAACCGTAAACACTTCATTTTCAATCAACTATTTGTTTCTCGTTAAAATACTGAGTAAGATATTGGAAAGGGGAGAAGTTCTGTTTTCATTGCATATATCGACGTTTCAGCCGAATTAGAGCGGTTTTACGTGTACATCTTCCATCGGTAATATAAACGAAAAATCAGGAACATTTTAGTTAATTCTAATGAAAACACATTGATTTTTATTATTTGTATTTGAAACAACATTGTCATGTCTTTTCTTGGATCTAAATAACACGAAACCTCGCTCTATGATTTGAAGTTAAAATCCTCAAATATGGTAATATAGTGACTTTTTTTACGTTATTCATGTAGTGTGATTTTACGTATATATATTTGTTTTTACCAATATTTCGATACTACTTCATGTTTTCTCACGATATGTGATTTGGCCTTCAAATCTCAGAATTTCACAAAATAAATGAAAACACATTGATTTTTAACATTTGTATTGGAAGCAACATCTTTATACGTCTTTTCTAGGGTCTAAAAAATACGAAACGTCACTCTATGATTCGAAGTTAAAATCCTCAAATTTGGTATAATAATGACTTTTTTCACGCTTTTCATGTAGTTTGATATTACGTAAATATATTCATTTTTACCAATATTTCGATACTATTTCATGTAGTATCACGATATGTGCTTTGGCCTTCATATCTCAGATTTTCGCATAATATTGCATTTTAAGCAAGTTTTCTTGCATTTTGTTTCGTACTAAAAATCATCAAATTCAGCAATATTTTGACGTTTATCATCCCCTTTTCCTTTAGGTGATATAAACAAAATATCATCGAATTAGGCAATATTTTGCTGTTTTTCCACGTATTTGTGATTTTTCAGTTTATTGCTATTAATTCAATAAATATACGATAAAAATGATGCAAACACATAATTGATTAGAAATTTACCGTAGACACTTCATTTTCAATCAACCATTTGTTTCTCGTTAGAATACTGAGTAAGATATTGGAAAGGGGAGAAGTTCTGTTTTTATTGCATATATCGACGTTTCAGCCGAATTAGAGCGGTTTTACGTGTACATCTTCCATCGGTAATATAAACGAAAAATCAGGAACATTTTAGTTAATTCTAATGAAAACACATAAACAAAATATTATCGAATTAGGCAATATTTTGCTGTTTTTCCACGTATTTGTGATTTTTCAGTTTATTGCTATTAATTTGTTATTATACGATAAAAATGATGCAAACACATAATTGATTAGAAATTAACCGTAAACACTTCATTTTCAATCAACTGTTTCTCGTTAGAATACTGAATAAGATATTGGAAAGGGGAGAAGTTCTGTTTTTATTGCATATATCGACGTTTCAGCCGAATTAGAGCGGTTTTACGTGTACATCTTCCATCGGTAATATAAACGAAAAATCAGGAACATTTTAGGTAATTCTAATGAAAACACATAAACAAAATATCATCGAATTAGGCAATATTTGCTGTTTTTCCACGTATTTGTGATTTTTCAGTTTATTGCTATTAATTCGTTATTATACGATAAAAATGATGCAAACACATAATTGATTAGAAATTAACCGTAAACACTTCATTTTCAATCAACTGTTTCTCGTTAGAATACTGAGTAAGATATTGGAAAGGGGAGCAGTTCTGTTTTTATTGCATATATCGACGTTTCAGCCGAATTAGAGCGGTTTTACGTGTACATCTTCCATCGGTAATATAAACGAAAAATCAGGAACATTTTAGTTAATTCTAATGAAAACACATTGATTTTTATCATTTGTATTTGAAACAACATTGTCATATGTCTTTTCTTGGATCTAAATAATACGAAACCTCGCTGTATGATTTGAAGTTAAAATCCTCAAATATGGTAATATAGTGACTTTTTTCACGTTACTCATGTAGTGTGATTTTACGTATATATATTCGTTTTTACTAATATTTCGATACTACTTCATGTTTTCTCACGATATGTGATTTGGCCTTCAAATCTCAGAATTTCGCAAATTTTGCATTTTTAAACAAGTTTTCTTGCATTTTGTTTTCTACTAAAAATCATCGAATTTTGCAATATTTTGACCTTTATCATCCCCTTTTCATTTATGTGATATAAACAAAATATCATCGAATTAGGCCTTTTTCCACGTTTTTGTGAATTTTCAGTTTATTGTTATTAATTCAATAAATATACGATAAAAATTATGCAAACACATAATTGATCAGAAAATAACCTTAAATACTTCATTTTCAATCATCTATTTGTTTCTCGTTAAAATACTGAGTAAGGAATTGAAAAGGGGAGAAGTTCTGTTTTTATTGCATATATCGACGTTTCAGCCGGATTAGAACGGTTTTACGTGTATATCTTCCATCGGTAATATAAACCGAAAATCAGGAACATTTTAGTTAATTTTAATGAAAACACATTGATTTTTATCATTTGTATTGGAAGCAACATCTTTATACGTCTTTTCTAGGGTCTAAAAAATACGAAACGTCGCTTTATGATTCGAAGTTAAAATCCTCAAATTTGGTATAATAATGACTTTTTTCACGCTTTTCATGTAGTTTGATATTACGTAAATATATTCATTTTTACCAATATTTCGATACTATTTCATGTAGTATGACGATATGTGCTTTGGCTTTCATATATCAAATTTTCGCATAGTATTGCATTTTAAGCAAGTTTTCTTGCATTTTGTTTCGTACTAAAAATCATCAAATTCAGCAATATTTTGACGTTTATCATCCCCTTTTCCTTTAGGTGATATAAACAAAATATCATCGAATAAGGCAATATTTTGCTGTTTTCCACGTATTTGTGATTTTTCAGTTTATTGCTATTAATTCATTAATATACGATAAAAATGATGCAAACACATAATTGATTAGAAATTAACCGTAAACACTTCATTTTCAATCAACTCTTTGTTTCTCGTTAAAATACTGAGTAAGATATTGGAAAGAGGAGAAGTTCTGTTTTTATTGCATATATCGACGTTTCAGCCCGATTAGAGCGGTTTTACGTGTACATCTTTCATCGGTAATATAATCGGAAAATCAGTACCATTTTAGTTAATTCTAATGAAAACAAATGGATTTTTATTATTTGTATTTGAAACAACATTGTCATGTCTTTTCTTGGATCTAAATAATACGAAACCTCGCTCTATGATTTGAAGTTAAAATCCTCAAATATGGTAATATAGTGACTTTTTTCACGTTATTCATGTAGTGTGATTTTACGTATATATATTCGTTTTTACCAATATTTCGATACTTCTTCATGTTTTCTCACGATATGTGATTTGGCCTTCAAATCTCAGAATTTCGCAAATTTTGCATTTTTAAACAAGTTTTCTTGCATTTTGTTTTGTACTAAAAATTATCGAATTTAGCAATATCCTTTATCATCCTTTATCATCCTTTATCATCCTTTATAGACCTTTATCATCCCCTTTTCATTTATGTGATATAAACAAAATATCATCGAATTAGGCCTTTTTCCACGTTTTTGTGAATTTTCAGTTTATTGTTATTAATTCATTAAATATACGATAAAAATTATGCAAACACATAATTGAACAGAAAATAACCTTAAATACTTCATTTTCAATCATCTATTTGTTTCTCGTTAAAATACTGAGTAAGGAATTGAAAAGGGGAGAAGTTCTGTTTTTATTGCATATATCGACGTTTCAGCCATATTAGAACGGTTTTACGTGTACATCTTCCATCGGTAATATAAACCAAAAATCAGGAACATTTTAGTTAATTTTAATGAAAACACATTGATTTTTATCATTTGTATTGGAAGCAACATCTTTATACGTCTTTTCTAGGGTCTAAAAACTACGAAACGTCGCTCTATGATTCGAATTTAAAATCCTCAAATTTGGTATAATAATGACTTTTTTCACGCTTTTCATGTAGTTTGATGTATTGTAGTAAATATATTCATTTTTACCAATATTTCGATACTATTTCATGTAGTATCACAATATGTGCTTTGGCCTTCATATCTCAGATTTTCGCATAATATTGCATTTTAAGCAAGTTTTCTTGCATTTTGTTTCGTACTAAAAATCATCAAATTCACCAATATTTTGACGTTTATCATTCCCTTTTCCTTTAGGTGATATAAACAAAATATCATCGAATTAGGCAATATTTTGCTGTTTTTCCACGTATTTGTGATTTTTCACTTTATTGCTATTAATTCATTATTATACGATAAAAATGATGCAAACACATAATTGATTAGAAATTAACCGTAAACACTTCATTTTCAATCAACTATTTGTTTCTCGTTAGAATACTGAATAAGATATTGGAAAGGGGAGAAGTTCTGTTTTTATTGCATATATCGACGTTTCAGCCGAATTAGAGCGGTTTTACGTGTACATCTTCCATCGGTAATATAAACGAAAAATCAGGAACATTTTAGTTAATTCTAATGAAAACACATTGATTTTTATCATTTGTATTTGAAACAACATTGTCATATGTCTTTTCTTGGATCTAAATAATACGAAACCTCGCTGTATGATTTGAAGTTAAAATCCTCAAATATGGTAATATAGTGACTTTTTTCACGTTATTCATGTAGTGTGATTTTACGTATATATATTCGTTTTTACCAATATTTCGATACTACTTCATGTTTTCTCACGATATGTGATTTGGCCTTCAAATCTCAGAATTTCGCAAATTTTGCATTTTTAAACAAGTTTTCTTGCATTTTGTTTTGTACTAAAAATCATCGAATTTAGCAATATTTTGACCTTTATCATCCCCTTTTCAATTATGTGATTTAAACAAAATATCATCGAATTAGGCCGTTTTTCCACGTTTTTGTGAATTTTCAGTTTATTTTTATGATTCATTAAATATACGATAAAAATTATGCAAACAGAAAATAACCTTAAATACTTCATTTTCAATCATCTATTTGTTTCTCGTTAAAATACTGAGTAAGGAATTGAAAAGGGGAGAAGTTCTGCTTTTATTGCATATATCGACGTTTCAGCCGGATTAGAACGGTTTTACGTGTACATCTTCCATCGGTAATATAAACCGAAAATTAGGAACATTTTAGTTAATTTTAATGAAAACACATTGATTTTTATCATTTGTATTGGAAGCAACATCTTTATACGTCTTTTCTAGGGCCAAAAAAATACGAAACGTCGCTCGATGATTCGAAGTTAAAATCCTCAAATTTGGTATAATAATGACTTTTTTCACGCTTTTCATGTAGTTTGATATTACGTAAATATATTCATTTTTAACAATATTTCGATACTATTTCATGTAGTATCACGATATGTGCTTTGGCCTTCATATCTCAGATTTTCGCATAATATTGCATTTTAAGCAAGTTTTCTTGCATTTTGTTTCGTACTAAAAATCATCGAATTCAGCAATATTTTGACGTTTATCATCCCCTTTTCCTTTAGGTGATATAAACAAAATATCATCGAATAAAGCAATATTTTGCTGTTTTTCCACGTATTTGTGAATTTTCAGTTTATTGCTATTAATTCATTAAATATATGATAAAAATGACGCAAACACAACTGACTAGAAATTAACCGTAAACACTTCATTTTCAATCAACTATTTGTTTCTCGTTAAAATACTGAGTAAGACATTAAAAAGGGGAGAAGTTCTGTTTTATTGCATATATCGACGTTTCAGCCGAATTAGAGCGGTTTTACGTGTACATCTTCCATCGGTAATATAAACGAAAAATCAAGAACATTTTAGTTAATTCTAATGAAAACACATTGATTTTTATCATTTGTATTTGAAACAACATTGTCATATGTCTTTTCTTGGATCTAAATAATACGAAACCTCGCTCTATGATTTGAAGTTAAAATCCTCAAATATGGTAATATAGTGACTTTTTTCACGTTATTCATGTAGTGTGATTTTACGTATATATATTCGTTTTTACCAATATTTCGATACTACTTCATGTTTTCTCACGATATGTGATTTGGCCTTCAAATCTCAGAATTTCGCATATTTTGCATTTTTAAACAAGTTTTCTTGCATTTTGTTTTGTTCTAAAAATCATCGAATTTAGCAATATTTTGACCTTTATCATCCCCCTTTTCATTTATGTTATATAAACAAAATATCATCGAATTAGGCCTTTTTCCACGTTTTTGTGAATTTTCAGTTTATTGTTATTAATTCATTAAATATACGATAAAAATTATGCAAACACATAATTGAACAGAAAATAACCTTAAATACTTCATTTTCAATCTTCTATTTGTTTCTCGTTAAAATACTGAGTAAGGAATTGAAAAGGGGAGAAGTTCTGTTTTTATTGCATATATCGACGTTTCAGCCGGATTAGAACGGTTTTACGTGTACATCTTCCATCAGTAATATAAACCGAAAATTAGGAACATTTTAGATAATTTTAATGAAAACACATTGATTTTTATCATTTGTATTGGGAGCAACATCTTTATACGTCTTTTGTAGGGTCTAAAAAATACGAAACGTCGCTCTATGATTCGAAGTTAAAATCCTCAAATTTGGTATAAAAATGACTTTTTTCACGCTTTTCATGTAGTTGCATTTCATTACGTAAATATATTCATTTTTACCAATATTTCGATACTATTTCATGTAGTATCACGATATGTGATTTGGCCTTCATATCTCAGATTTTCGCATAATATTGCATTTTAAGCAAGTTTTCTTTCATTTTGTTTCGTTCTAAAAGTCATCGAATTCAGCAATATTTTGACGTTTATCGTCCCCTTTTCCTTTAGGTGATTTAAACAAAATATCATCGAATAAGGCAATATTTTGCTGTTTTTCCACATATTTGTGAATTTTCAGTTTATTGCTATTAATTCATTAAATATATGATAAAAATGATGCAAACACAATTGATTAGAAATTAACCGTAAACACTTCATTTTCAGTCAACTATTTGTTTCTCGTTAAAATACTGAGTAAGACATCAAAAAGGGGAGAAGTTCTGTTTTATTGCATATATCGACGTTTCAGCCGAATTAGAGCGGTTTTACGTGTACATCTTCCATCGGTAATATAAACGAAAAATCAGGAACATTTTAGTTAATTCTAATGAAAACACATTGATTTTTATCATTTGTATTTGAAACAACATTGTCATATGTCTTTTCTTGGATCTAAATAATACGATACCTCGCTGTATGATTTAAAGTTAAAATCCTCAAATATGGTAATATAGTGACTTTTTTCACGTTATTCATGTAGTGTGATTTTACGTATATATATTCGTTTTTACCAATATTTCGATACTACTTCATGTTTTCTCACGATATGTGATTTGGCCTTCAAATCTCAGAATTTCGCAAATTTTGCATTTTTAAACAAGTTTTCTTGCATTTTGTTTTGTACTAAAAATCATCGAATTTAGCAATATTTTGACCTTTATCATCCCCTTTTCATTTATGTGATATAAACAAAATATCATCGAATTAGGCCTTTTTCCATGTTTTTGTAAATTTTCAGTTTATTGTTATTAATTCATTAAATATACGATTAAAATTATGCAAACACATAATTGATCAGAAAATAACCTTAAATACTTCATTTTCAATCATCTATTTCTTTCTCGTTAAAATACTGAGTAAGGAATTGAAATGGGGAGAAGTTCTGTTTTTATTGCATATATCGACGTTTCAGCCGGATTAGAACGGTTTTACGTGTACATCTTCCATCGGTAATATAAACCGAAAATCAGGAACATTTTAGTTAATTTTAATGAAAACACATTGATTTTTATCATTTCTATTGGAAGCAACATCTTTATACGTCTTTTCTAGGGTCTAAAAAATACGAAACGTCGCTCTATGATTCGAAGTTAAAATCCTCAAATTTGGTATAATAATGACTTTTTTCACGCTTTTCATGTAGTTTGATATTACGTAAATATATTCATTTTTACCAATATTTCGATACTATTTCATGTAGTATCACGATATGTGCTTTGGCCTTCATATCTCAGATTTTCGCATAATATTGCATTTTAAGCAAGTTTTCTTGCATTTTGTTTCGTACTAAAAATCATCAAATTCAGCAATATTTTGACGTTTATCATCCCCTTTTCCTTTAGGTGATATAAACAAAATATCATCGAATTAGGCAATATTTTGCTGTTTTCCACGTATTTGTGATTTTTCAGTTTATTGCTATTAATTCATTAATATACGATAAAAATGATGCAAACACATAATTGATTAGAAATTAACCGTAAACACTTCATTTTCAATCAACTATTTGTTTCTCGTTAAAATACTGAGTAAGATATTGGAAAGAGGAGAAGTTCTGTTTTTATTGCATATATCGACGTTTCAGCCCGATTAGAGCGGTTTTACGTGTACATCTTTCATCGGTAATATAAACGGAAAATCAGTACCATTTTAGTTAATTCTAATGAAAACAAATGGATTTTTATCATTTGTATTTGAAACAACATTGTCATGTCTTTTCTTGGATCTAAATAATACGAAACCTCGCTCTATGATTTGAAGTTAAAATCCTCAAATATGGTAATATAGTGACTTTTTTCACGTTATTCATGTAGTGTGATTTTACGCATATATATTCGTTTTTACCAATATTTCGATACTACTTCATGTTTTCTCACGATATGTGATTTGGCCTTCAAATCTCAGAATTTCGCAAATTTTTCATTTTTAAGCAAGTTTTCTTGCATTTTGTTTTGTACTTAAAATCATCGAATTTAGCAATATTTTGACCTTTATCATCCACTTTTCCTTTACGTGATATAAACAAAATATCGAATTAGGCAATATTTTGAAGTTATTCCACTTTTTCGTGAATTTTCAGTTTTTTGTTATTAGTTCATTAAGTATACGATAAAAATTATGCAAACACATAATTGATCAGAAAATAACCTTAAATACTTCATTTTTAATCATCTAATTGTTTCTCGTTAAAATACTGAGTATGATATTGAAAAGGGGAGAAGTTCTGTTTTTATTGCATATATCGACGTTTCAGCCGGATTAGAACGGTTTTACGTGTACATCTTCCATCGGTAATATAAACCGAAAATCAGGAACATTTTAGTCAATTTTAATGAAAACACATTGATTTTATTCATTTGTATTGGAAGCAACATCTTTATACGTCTTTTCTAGGGTCTAAAAAATTCGAAACGTCGCTCTATGATTCGAAGATAAAATCCTCAAATTTGGTATAATAATGACTTTTTTCACGTTTTTCAAGTAGTTTGATATTACGTAAATATATTCATTTTTACCAATATTTCGATATTATTTCATGTAGTATCACAATATGTGCTTTGGCCTTCATATCTCAGATTTTCGCATAATATTGCATTTTAAGCAAGTTTTCTTGCATTTTGTTTCGTACTAAAAATCATCAAATTCAGCAATATTTTGACGTTTATCATCCCCTTTTCCTTTAGGTGATATAAACAAAATATCATCGAATTAGGCAATATTTTGCTGTTTTCCACGTATTTGTGATTTTTCAGTTTATTGCTATTAATTCATTAATATACGATAAAAATGATGCAAACACATAATTGATTAGAAATTAACCGTAAACACTTCATTTTCAATCAACTATTTGTTTCTCGTTAAAATACTGAGTAAGCCATTAAAAAGGGGAGAAGTTCTGTTTTATTGCATATATCGACGTTTCAGCCGAATTAGAGCGGTTTTACGTGTACATCTTCCATCGGTAATATAAACGAAAAATCAGGAACATTTTAGTTAATTCTAATGAAAACACATTGATTTTTATCATTTGTATTTGAAACAACATTGTCATATGTCTTTTCTTGGATCTAAATAATACGAAACCTCGCTCTATGATTTGAAGTTAAAATCCTCAAATATGGTAATATAGTGACTTTTTTCACGTTATTCATGAAGTGTGATTTTACGTATATATATTCGTTTTTACCAATATTTCGATACTACTTCATGTTTTCTCACGATATGTGATTTGGCCTTCAAATCTCAGAATTTCGCAAATTTTGCATTTTTAAACAAGTTTTCTTGCATTTTGTTTTGTACTAAAAATCATCGAATTTTGACCTTTATCATCCCCTTTTCATTTATGTGATATAAACAAAATATCATCGAATTAGGCCTTTTTCAACGTTTTTGTGAATTTTCAGTTTATTGTTATTAATTCATTAAATATACGATAAAAATTATGCAAACACATAATTGATCAGAAAATAACCTTAAATACTTCATTTTCAATCATCTATTTGTTTCTCGTTAAAATACTGAGTAAGGAATTGAAAAGGGGAGAAGATCTGTTTTTATTGCATATATCGACGTTTCAGCCGGATTAGAACGGTTTTACGTGTACATCTTCCATCGGTAATATAAACCGAAAATTAGGAACATTTTAGTTAATTTTAATGAAAACACATTGATTTTTATCATTTGTATTGGAAGCATCATCTTTATACGTCTTTTCTAGGGCCAAAAAAATACGAAACGTCGCTCGATGATTCAAAGTTAAAATCCTCAAATTTGGTATAATAATGACTTTTTTCACGCTTTTCATGTAGTTTGATATTACGTAAATATATTAATTTTTACTAATATTTCGATACTATTTCATGTAGTATCACGATATGTGCTTTGGCCTTCATATCTCAGATTTTCGCATAATATTGCATTTTAAGCAAGTTTTCTTGCATTTTGTTTCGTACTAAAAATCATCGAATTCAGCAATATTTTGACGTTTATCATCCCCTTTTCCTTTAGGTGATATAAACAAAATATCATCGAATAAGGCAATATTTTGCTGTTTTTCCACGTATTTGTGAATTTTCAGTTTATTGCTATTAATTCATTAAATATATGATAAAAATGATGCAAACACAACTGACTAGAAATTAACCGTAAACACTTCATTTTCAATCAACTATTTGTTTCACGTTAAAATACTGAGTAAGACATTAAAAAAGGGAGAAGTTCTGTTTTATTGCATATATCGACGTTTCAGCCGAATTAGAGCGGTTTTACGTGTACATCTTCCATCGGTAATATAAACGAAAAATCAGGAACATTTTAGTTAATTCTAATGAAAACACATTGATTTTTATCATTTGTATTTGAAACAACATTGTCATATGTCTTTTCTTGGATCTAAATAATACGAAACCTCGCTGTATGATTTGAAGTTAAAATCCTCAAATATGGTAATATAGTGACTTTTTTCACGTTATTCATGAAGTGTGATTTTACGTATATATATTCGTTTTTACCAATATTTCGATACTACTTCATGTTTTCTCACGATATGTGATTTGGCCTTCAAATCTCAGAATTTCGCAAATTTTGCATTTTTAAACAAGTTTTCTTGCATTTTGTTTTGTACTAAAAATCATCGAATTTTGACCTTTATCATCCCCTTTTCATTTATGTGATATAAACAAAATATCATCGAATTAGGCCTTTTTCAGCGTTTTTGTGAATTTTCAGTTTATTGTTATTAATTCATTAAATATACGATAAAAATTATGCAAACACATAATTGATCAGAAAATAACCTTAAATACTTCATTTTCAATCATCTATTTGTTTCTCGTTAAAATACTGAGTAAGGAATTGAAAAGGGGAGAAGATCTGTTTTTATTGCATATATCGACGTTTCAGCCGGATTAGAACGGTTTTACGTGTACATCTTCCATCGGTAATATAAACCGAAAATTAGGAACATTTTAGTTAATTTTAATGAAAACACATTGATTTTTATCATTTGTATTGGAAGCAACATCTTTATACGTCTTTTCTAGGGCCAAAAAAATACGAAACGTCGCTCGATGATTCGAAGTTAAAATCCTCAAATTTGGTATAATAATGACTTTTTTCACGCTTTTCATGTAGTTTGATATTACGTAAATATATTATTTTTTACTAATATTTCGATACTATTTCATGTAGTATCACGATATGTGCTTTGGCCTTCATATCTCAGATTTTCGCATAATATTGCATTTTAAGCAAGTTTTCTTGCATTTTGTTTCGTACTAAAAATCATCGAATTCAGCAATATTTTGACGTTTATCATCCCCTTTTCCTTTAGGTGATATAAACAAAATATCATCGAATAAGGCAATATTTTGCTGTTTTTCCACGTATTTGTGAATTTTCAGTTTATTGCTATTAATTCATTAAATATATGATAAAAATGATGCAAACACAACTGACTAGAAATTAACCGTAAACACTTCATTTTCAATCAACTATTTGTTTCACGTTAAAATACTGAGTAAGACATTAAAAAAGGGAGAAGTTCTGTTTTATTGCATATATCGACGTTTCAGCCGAATTAGAGCGGTTTTACGTGTACATCTTCCATCGGTAATATAAACGAAAAATCAGGAACATTTTAGTTAATTCTAATGAAAACACATTGATTTTTATCATTTGTATTTGAAACAACATTGTCATATGTCTTTTCTTGGATCTAAATAATACGAAACCTCGCTGTATGATTTGAAGTTAAAATCCTCAAATATGGTAATATAGTGACTTTTTTCACGTTATTCATGTAGTGTGATTTTACGTATATATATTCGTTTTTACCAATATTTCGATACTACTTCATGTTTTCTCACGATATGTGATTTGGCCTTCAAATCTCAGAATTTCGCAAATTTTGCATTTTTTAACAAGTTTTCTTGCATTTTGTTTTGTACTAAAAATCATCGAATTTAGCAATATTTTGACCTTTATCATCCCCTTTTCATTTATGTGATATAAACAAAATATCATCGAATTAGGCCTTTTTCCACGTTTTTGTAAATTTTCAGTTTATTGTTAATTATTCATTAAATATACGATTAAAATTATGCAAACACATAATTGATCAGAAAATAACCTTAAATACTTCATTTTTAATCATCTATTTCTTTCTCGTTAAAATACTGAGTATGATATTGAAAAGGGGAGAAGTTCTGTTTTTATTGCATATATCGACGTTTCAGCCGGATTAGAACGGTTTTACGTGTACATCTTCCATCGGTAATATAAACCGAAAATCAGGAACATTTTAGTCAATTTTAATGAAAACACATTGATTTTTATCATTTGTATTGGAAGCAACATCTTTATACGTCTTTTCTAGGGCCAAACAAATACGAAACGTCGCTCGATGATTCGAAGTTAAAATCCTCAAATTTGGTATAATAATGACTTTTTTCACGCTTTTCATGTAGTTTGATATTACGTAAATATATTCATTTTTACCAATATTTCGATACTATTTCATGTAGTATCACGATATGTGCTTTGGCCTTCATATCTCAGATTTTCGCATAATATTGCATTTTAAGCAAGTTTTCTTGCATTTTGTTTCGTACTAAAAATCATCGAATTCAGCAATATTTTGACGTTTATCATCCCATTTCCTTTAGGTGATATAAACAAAATATCATCGAATAAGGCAATATTTTGCTGTTTTTCCACGTATTTGTGAATTTTCAGTTTATTGCTATTAATTCATTAAATATATGATAAAAATGATGGAAACACAACTGACTAGAAATTAACCGTAAACACTTCATTTTCAATCAACTATTTGTTTCTTGTTAAAATACTGAGTAAGACATTAAAAAGGGGAGAAGTTCTGTTTTATTGCATATATCGACGTTTCAGCCGAATTAGAGCGGTTTTACGTGTACATCTTCCATCGGTAATATAAACGAAAAATCAGGAACATTTTAGTTAATTCTAATGAAAACACATTGATTTTTATCATTTGTATTTGAAACAACATTGTCATATGTCTTTTCTTGGATCTAAATAATACGAAACCTCGCTGTATGATTTGAAGTTAAAATCCTCAAATATGGTAATATAGTGACTTTTTTTACGTTATTCATGTAGTGTGATTTTACGTATATATATTCGTTTTTACCAATATTTCGATACTACTTCATGTTTTCTCACGATATGTGATTTGGCCTTCAAATCTCAGAATTTCGCAAATTTTGCATTTTTAAACAAGTTTTCTTGCATTTTGTTTTGTACTAAAAATCATCGAATTTAGCAATATTTTGACCTTTATCATCCCCTTTTCATTTATGTGATAGAAACAAAATATCATCGAATTAGGCCTTTTTCCACGTTTTTGTGAATTTTCAGTTTATTGTTATTAATTCATTAAATATACGATAAAAATTATGCAAACACATAATTGAACAGAAAATAACCTTAAATACTTCATTTTCAATCTTCTATTTGTTTCTCGTTAAAATACTGAGTAAGGAATTGAAAAGGGGAGAAGTTCTGTTTTTATTGCATATATCGACGTTTCAGCCGGATTAGAACGGTTTTACGTGTACATCTTCCATCAGTAATATAAACCGAAAATTAGGAACATTTTAGATAATTTTAATGAAAACACATTGATTTTTATCATTTGTATTGGGAGCAACATCTTTATACGTCTTTTGTAGGGTCTAAAAAATACGAAACGTCGCTCTATGATTCGAAGTTAAAATCCTCAAATTTGGTATAATAATGACTTTTTTCACGCTTTTCATGTAGTTGCATTTCATTACGTAAATATATTCATTTTTACCAATATTTCGATATTTCATCATGTAGTATCACGATATGTGATTTGGCCTTCATATCTCAGATTTTCGCATAATATTGCATTTTAAGCAAGTTTTCTTTCATTTTGTTTCGTTCTAAAAATCATCGAATTCAGCAATATTTTGACGTTTATCATCCCCTTTTCCTTTAGGTGATTTAAACAAAATATCATCGAATAAGGCAATATTTTGCTGTTTTTCCACATATTTGTGAATTTTCAGTTTATTGCTATTAATTCATTAAATATATGATAAAAATGATGCAAACACAATTGATTAGAAATTAACAGTAAACACTTCATTTTCAGTCAACTATTTGTTTCTCGTTAAAATACTGAGTAAGACATCAAAAAGGGGAGAAGTTCTGTTTTATTGCATATATCGACGTTTCAGCCGAATTAGAGCGGTTTTACGTGTACATCTTCCATCGGTAATATAAACGAAAAATCAGGAACATTTTAGTTAATTCTAATGAAAACACATTGATTTTTATCATTTGTATTTGAAACAACATTGTCATATGTCTTTTCTTGGATCTAAATAATACTAAACCTCGCTGTATGATTTGAAGTTAAAATCCTCAAATATGGTAATATAGTGACTTTTTTTACGTTATTCATGTAGTGTGATTTTACGTATATATATATTCGTTTTTACCAATATTTCGATACTACTTCATGTTTTCTCACGATATGTGATTTGGCCTTCAAATCTCAGAATTTCGCAAATTTTGCATTTTTAAACAAGTTTTCTTGCATTTTGTTTTGTACTAAAAATCATCGAATTTAGCAATATTTTGACCTTTATCATCCCCTTTTCATTTATGTGATATAAACAAAATATCATCGAATTAGGCCTTTTTCCACGTTTTTGTAAATTTTCAGTTTATTGTTATTAATTCATTAAATATACGATTAAAATTATGCAAACACATAATTGATCAGAAAATAACCTTAAATACTTCATTTTCAATCATCTATTTCTTTCTCGTTAAAATACTGAGTAAGGAATTGAAATGGGGAGAGTTCTGTTTTTATTGCATATATCGACGTTTCAGCCGGATTAGAACGGTTTTACGTGTACATCTTCCATCGGTAATATAAACCGAAAATCAGGAACATTTTAGTTAATTTTAATGAAAACACATTGATTTTTATCATTTGTATTGGAAGCAACATCTTTATACGTCTTTTCTAGGGTCTAAAAAATACGAAACGTCGCTCTATGATTCGAAGTTAAAATCCTCAAATTTGGTATAATAATGACTTTTTTCACGCTTTTCATGTAGTTTGATATTACGTAAATATATTCATTTTTACCAATATTTCGATACTATTTCATGTAGTATCACGATATGTGCTTTGGCCTTCATATCTCAGATTTTCGCATAATATTGCATTTTAAGCAAGTTTTCTTGCATTTTGTTTCGTACTAAAAATCATCAAATTCAGCAATATTTTGACGTTTATCATCCCCTTTTCCTTTAGGTGATATAAACAAAATATCATCGAATTAGGCAATATTTTGCTGTTTTCCACGTATTTGTGATTTTTCAGTTTATTGCTATTAATTCATTAATATACGATAAAAATGATGCAAACACATAATTGATTAGAAATTAACCGTAAACACTTCATTTTCAATCAACTATTTGTTTCTCGTTAAAATACTGAGTAAGATATTGGAAAGAGGAGAAGTTCTGTTTTTATTGCATATATCGACGTTTCAGCCCGATTAGAGCGGTTTTACGTGTACATCTTTCATCGGTAATATAAACGGAAAATCAGTACCATTTTAGTTAATTCTAATGAAAACAAATGGATTTTTATCATTTGTATTTGAAACAACATTGTCATGTCTTTTCTTGGATCTAAATAATACGAAACCTCGCTCTATGATTTGAAGTTAAAATCCTCAAATATGGTAATATAGTGACTTTTTTCACGTTATTCATGTAGTGTGATTTTACGCATATATATTCGTTTTTACCAATATTTCGATACTACTTCATGTTTTCTCACGATATGTGATTTGGCCTTCAAATCTCAGAATTTCGCAAATTTTTCATTTTTAAGCAAGTTTTCTTGCATTTTGTTTTGTACTTAAAATCATCGAATTTAGCAATATTTTGACCTTTATCATCCACTTTTCCTTTACGTGATATAAACAAAATATCGAATTAGGCAATATTTTGACGTTATTCCACGTTTTCGTGAATTTTCAGTTTATTGTTATTATTTCATTAAGTATACGATAAAAATTATGCAAACACATAATTGATCAGAAAATAACCTTAAATACTTCATTTTTAATCATCTAATTGTTTCTCGTTAAAATACTGAGTATGATATTGAAAAGGGGAGAAGTTCTGTTTTTATTGCATATATCGACGTTTCAGCCGGATTAGAACGGTTTTACGTGTACATCTTCCATCGGTAATATAAACCGAAAATCAGGAACATTTTAGTCAATTTTAATGAAAACACATTGATTTTTATCATTTGTATTGGAAGCAACATCTTTATACGTCTTTTCTAGGGCCAAAAAAATACGAAACGTCGCTCGATGATTCGAAGTTAAAATCCTCAAATTTGGTATAATAATGACTTTTTTCACGCTTTTCATGTAGTTTGATATTACGTAAATATATTCATTTTTACCAATATTTCGATACTATTTCATGTAGTATCACGATATGTGATTTGGCCTTCATATCTCAGATTTTCGCATAATATTGCATTTTAAGCAAGTTTTCTTGCATTTTGTTTCGTACTAAAAATCATCGAATTCAGCAATATTTTGACGTTTATCATCCCATTTCCTTTAGGTGATATAAACAAAATATCATCGAATAAGGCAATATTTTGCTGTTTTTCCACGTATTTGTGAATTTTCAGTTTATTGCTATTAATTCATTAAATATATGATAAAAATGATGGAAACACAACTGACTAGAAATTAACCGTAAACACTTCATTTTCAATCAACTATTTGTTTCTTGTTAAAATACTGAGTAAGACATTGAAAAGGGGAGAAGTTCTGTTTTATTGCATATATCGACGTTTCAGCCGAATTAGAGCGGTTTTACGTGTACATCTTCCATCGGTAATATAAACGAAAAATCAGGAACATTTTAGTTAATTCTAATGAAAACAGATTGATTTTTATCATTTGTATTTGAAACAACATTGTCATATGTCTTTTCTTGGATCTAAATAATACGAAACCTCGCTGTATGATTTGAAGTTAAAATCCTCAAATATGGTAATATAGTGACTTTTTTTACGTTATTCATGTAGTGTGATTTTACGTATATATATTCGTTTTTACCAATATTTCGATACTACTTCATGTTTTCTCACGATATGTGATTTGGCCTTCAAATCTCAGAATTTCGCAAATTTTGCATTTTTAAACAAGTTTTCTTGCATTTTGTTTTGTACTAAAAATCATCGAATTTAGCAATATTTTGACCTTTATCATCCCCTTTTCATTTATGTGATAGAAACAAAATATCATCGAATTAGGCCTTTTTCCACGTTTTTGTGAATTTTCAGTTTATTGTTATTAATTCATTAAATATACGATAAAAATTATGCAAACACATAATTGAACAGAAAATAACCTTAAATACTTCATTTTCAATCTTCTATTTGTTTCTCGTTAAAATACTGAGTAAGGAATTGAAAAGGGGAGAAGTTCTGTTTTTATTGCATATATCGACGTTTCAGCCGGATTAGAACGGTTTTACGTGTACATCTTCCATCAGTAATATAAACCGAAAATTAGGAACATTTTAGATAATTTTAATGAAAACACATTGATTTTTATCATTTGTATTGGGAGCAACATCTTTATACGTCTTTTGTAGGGTCTAAAAAATACGAAACGTCGCTCTATGATTCGAAGTTAAAATCCTCAAATTTGGTATAATAATGACTTTTTTCACGCTTTTCATGTAGTTGCATTTCATTACGTAAATATATTCATTTTTACCAATATTTCGATACTATTTCATGTAGTATCACAATATGTGATTTGGCCTTCATATCTCAGATTTTCGCATAATATTGCATTTTAAGCAAGTTTTCTTTCATTTTGTTTCGTTCTAAAAATCATCGAATTCAGCAATATTTTGACGTTTATCATCCCCTTTTCCTTTAGGTGATTTAAACAAAATATCATCGAATAAGGCAATATTTTGCTGTTTTTCCACATATTTGTGAATTTTCAGTTTATTGCTATTAATTCATTAAATATATGATAAAAATGATGCAAACACAATTGATTAGAAATTAACAGTAAACACTTCATTTTCAGTCAACTATTTGTTTCTCGTTAAAATACTGAGTAAGACATCAAAAAGGGGAGAAGTTCTGTTTTATTGCATATATCGACGTTTCAGCCGAATTAGAGCGGTTTTACGTGTACATCTTCCATCGGTAATATAAACGAAAAATCAGGAACATTTTAGTTAATTCTAATGAAAACAGATTGATTTTTATCATTTGTATTTGAAACAACATTGTCATATGTCTTTTCTTGGATCTAAATAATACGAAACCTCGCTGTATGATTTGAAGTTAAAATCCTCAAATATGGTAATATAGTGACTTTTTTTACGTTATTCATGTAGTGTGATTTTACGTATATATATTCGTTTTTACCAATATTTCGATACTACTTCATGTTTTCTCACGATATGTGATTTGGCCTTCAAATCTCAGAATTTCGCAAATTTTGCATTTTTAAACAAGTTTTCTTGCATTTTGTTTTGTACTAAAAATCATCGAATTTAGCAATATTTTGACCTTTATCATCCCCTTTTCATTTATGTGATATAAACAAAATATCATCGAATTAGGCCTTTTTCCACGTTTTTGTAAATTTTCAGTTTATTGTTATTAATTCATTAAATATACGATTAAAATTATGCAAACACATAATTGATCAGAAAATAACCTTAAATACTTCATTTTCAATCATCTATTTCTTTCTCGTTAAAATACTGAGTAAGGAATTGAAATGGGGAGAGTTCTGTTTTTATTGCATATATCGACGTTTCAGCCGGATTAGAACGGTTTTACGTGTACATCTTCCATCGGTAATATAAACCGAAAATCAGGAACATTTTAGTTAATTTTAATGAAAACACATTGATTTTTATCATTTGTATTGGAAGCAACATCTTTATACGTCTTTTCTAGGGTCTAAAAAATACGAAACGTCGCTCTATGATTTGAAGTTAAAATCCTCAAATTTGGTATAATAATGACTTTTTTCACGCTTTTCATGTAGTTTGATATTACGTAAATATATTCATTTTTACCAATATTTCGATACTATTTCATGTAGTATCACGATATGTGCTTTGGCCTTCATATCTCAGATTTTCGCATAATATTGCATTTTAAGCAAGTTTTCTTGCATTTTGTTTCGTACTAAAAATCATCAAATTCAGCAATATTTTGACGTTTATCATCCCCTTTTCCTTTAGGTGATATAAACAAAATATCATCGAATTAGGCAATATTTTGCTGTTTTCCACGTATTTGTGATTTTTCAGTTTATTGCTATTAATTCATTAATATACGATAAAAATGATGCAAACACATAATTGATTAGAAATTAACCGTAAACACTTCATTTTCAATCAACTATTTGTTTCTCGTTAAAATACTGAGTAAGATATTGGAAAGAGGAGAAGTTCTGTTTTTATTGCATATATCGACGTTTCAGCCCGATTAGAGCGGTTTTACGTGTACATCTTTCATCGGTAATATAAACGGAAAATCAGTACCATTTTAGTTAATTCTAATGAAAACAAATGGATTTTTATCATTTGTATTTGAAACAACATTGTCATGTCTTTTCTTGGATCTAAATAATACGAAACCTCGCTCTATGATTTGAAGTTAAAATCCTCAAATATGGTAATATAGTGACTTTTTTCACGTTATTCATGTAGTGTGATTTTACGCATATATATTCGTTTTTACCAATATTTCGATACTACTTCATGTTTTCTCACGATATGTGATTTGGCCTTCAAATCTCAGAATTTCGCAAATTTTTCATTTTTAAGCAAGTTTTCTTGCATTTTGTTTTGTACTTAAAATCATCGAATTTAGCAATATTTTGACCTTTATCATCCACTTTTCCTTTACGTGATATAAACAAAATATCGAATTAGGCAATATTTTGACGTTATTCCACGTTTTCGTGAATTTTCAGTTTATTGTTATTATTTCATTAAGTATACGATAAAAATTATGCAAACACATAATTGATCAGAAAATAACCTTAAATACTTCATTTTTAATCATCTAATTGTTTCTCGTTAAAATACTGAGTATGATATTGAAAAGGGGAGAAGTTCTGTTTTTATTGCATATATCGACGTTTCAGCCGGATTAGAACGGTTTTACGTGTACATCTTCCATCGGTAATATAAACCGAAAATCAGGAACATTTTAGTCAGTTTTAATGAAAACACATTGATTTTTATCATTTGTATTGGAAGCAACATCTTTATACGTCTTTTCTAGGGCCAAAAAAATACGAAACGTCGCTCGATGATTCGAAGTTAAAATCCTCAAATTTGGTATAATAATGACTTTTTTCACGCTTTTCATGTAGTTTGATATTACGTAAATATATTCATTTTTACCAATATTTCGATACTATTTCATGTAGTATCACGATATGTGATTTGGCCTTCATATCTCAGATTTTCGCATAATATTGCATTTTAAGCAAGTTTTCTTGCATTTTGTTTCGTACTAAAAATCATCGAATTCAGCAATATTTTGACGTTTATCATCCCATTTCCTTTAGGTGATATAAACAAAATATCATCGAATAAGGCAATATTTTGCTGTTTTTCCACGTATTTGTGAATTTTCAGTTTATTGCTATTAATTCATTAAATATATGATAAAAATGATGCAAACACAACTGACTAGAAATTAACCGTAAACACTTCATTTTCAATCAACTATTTGTTTCTTGATAAAATACTGAGTAAGACATTAAAAAGGGGAGAAGTTCTGTTTTATTGCATATATCGACGTTTCAGCCGAATTAGAGCGGTTTTACGAGTACATCTTCCATCGGTAATATAAACGAAAAATCAGGAACATTTTAGTTAATTCTAATGAAAACACATTGATTTTTATCATTTGTATTTGAAACAACATTGTCATATGTCTTTTCTTGGATCTAAATAATACGAAACCTCGCTGTATGATTTGAAGTTAAAATCCTCAAATATGGTAATATAGTGACTTTTTTTACGTTATTCATGTAGTGTGATTTTACGTATATATATTCGTTTTTACCAATATTTCGATACTACTTCATGTTTTCTCACGATATGTGATTTGGCCTTCAAATCTCAGAATTTCGCAAATTTTGCATTTTTAAACAAGTTTTCTTGCATTTTGTTTTGTACTAAAAATCATCGCATTTAGCAATATTTTGACCTTTATCATCCCCTTTTCATTTATGTGATAGAAACAAAATATCATCGAATTAGGCCTTTTTCCACGTTTTTGTGAATTTTCAGTTTATTGTTATTAATTCATTAAATATACGATAAAAATTATGCAAACACATAATTGAACAGAAAATAACCTTAAATACTTCATTTTCAATCTTCTATTTGTTTCTCGTTAAAATACTGAGTAAGGAATTGAAAAGGGGAGAAGTTCTGTTTTTATTGCATATATCGACGTTTCAGCCGGATTAGAACGGTTTTACGTGTACATCTTCCATCAGTAATATAAACCGAAAATTAGGAACATTTTAGATAATTTTAATGAAAACACATTGATTTTATCATTTGTATTGGGAGCAACATCTTTATACGTCTTTTGTAGGGTCTAAAAAATACGAAACGTCGCTCTATGATTCGAAGTTAAAATCCTCAAATTTGGTATAATAATGACTTTTTTCACGCTTTTCATGTAGTTGCATTTCATTACGTAAATATATTCATTTTTACCAATATTTCGATACTATTTCATGTAGTATCACGATATGTGATTTGGCCTTCATATCTCAGATTTTCGCATAATATTGCATTTTAAGCAAGTT
The DNA here is from genome assembly GCF_040958095.1 of Procambarus clarkii. Lineage (NCBI taxonomy): Eukaryota > Metazoa > Arthropoda > Malacostraca > Decapoda > Cambaridae > Procambarus > Procambarus clarkii. The sequence goes on from NC_091181.1 coordinate 22,439,714, forward strand.
TTCTTTCATTTTGTTTCGTTCTAAAAATCATCGAATTCAGCAATATTTTGACGTTTATCATCCCCTTTTCCTTTAGGTGATTTAAACAAAATATCATCGAATAAGGCAATATTTTGCTGTTTTTCCACATATTTGTGAATTTTCAGTTTATTGCTATTAATTCATTAAATATATGATAAAAATGATGCAAACACAATTGATTAGAAATTAACCGTAAACACTTCATTTTCAGTCAACTATTTGTTTCTCGTTAAAATACTGAGTAAGACATCAAAAAGGGGAGAAGTTCTGTTTTATTGCATATATCGACGTTTCAGCCGAATTAGAGCGGTTTTACGTGTACATCTTCCATCGGTAATATAAACGAAAAATCAGGAACATTTTAGTTAATTCTAATGAAAACACATTGATTTTTATCATTTGTATTTAAAACAACATTGTCATATGTCTTTTCTTGGATCTAAATAATACGAAACCTCGCTGTATGATTTGAAGTTAAAATCCTCAAATATGGTAATATAGTGACTTTTTTTACGTTATTCATGTAGTGTGATTTTACGTATATATATTCGTTTTTACCAATATTTCGATACTACTTCATGTTTTCTCACGATATGTGATTTGGCCTTCAAATCTCAGAATTTCGCAAATTTTGCATTTTTAAACAAGTTTTCTTGCATTTTGTTTTGTACTAAAAATCATCGAATTTAGCAATATTTTGACCTTTATCATCCCCTTTTCATTTATGTGATATAAACAAAATATCATCGAATTAGGCCTTTTTCCACGTTTTGTAAATTTTCAGTTTATTGTTATTAATTCATTAAATATACGATTAAAATTATGCAAACACATAATTGATCAGAAAATAACCTTAAATACTTCATTTTCAATCATCTATTTCTTTCTCGTTAAAATACTGAGTAAGGAATTGAAATGGGGAGAAGTTCTGTTTTTATTGCATATATCGACGTTTCAGCCGGATTAGAACGGTTTTACGTGTACATCTTCCATCGGTAATATAAACCGAAAATCAGGAACATTTTAGTTAATTTTAATGAAAACACATTGATTTTTATCATTTGTATTGGAAGCAACATCTTTATACGTCTTTTCTAGGGTCTAAAAAATACGAAACGTCGCTCTATGATTCGAAGTTAAAATCCTCAAATTTGGTATAATAATGACTTTTTTCACGCTTTTCATGTAGTTTGATATTACGTAAATATATTCATTTTTACCAATATTTCGATACTATTTCATGTAGTATCACGATATGTGCTTTGGCCTTCATATCTCAGATTTTCGCATAATATTGCATTTTGGGCAAGTTTTCTTGCATTTTGTTTCGTACTAAAAATCATCAAATTCAGCAATATTTTGACGTTTATCACCCTTTAGGTGATATAAACAAAATATCATCGAATTAGGCAATATTTTGCTGTTTTCCACGTATTTGTGATTTTTCAGTTTATTGCTATTAATTCATTAATATACGATAAAAATGATGCAAACACATAATTGATTAGAAATTAACCGTAAACACTTCATTTTCAATCAACTATTTGTTTCTCGTTAAAATACTGAGTAAGATATTGGAAAGAGGAGAAGTTCTGTTTTTATTGCATATATCGACGTTTCAGCCCGATTAGAGCGGTTTTACGTGTACATCTTTCATCGGTAATATAAACGGAAAATCAGTACCATTTTAGTTAATTCTAATGAAAACAAATGGATTTTTATCATTTGTATTTGAAACAACATTGTCATGTCTTTTCTTGGATCTAAATAATACGAAACCTCGCTCTATGATTTGAAGTTAAAATCCTCAAATATGGTAATATAGTGACTTTTTTCGCGTTATTCATGTAGTGTGATTTTACGCATATATATTCGTTTTTACCAATATTTCGATACTACTTCATGTTTTCTCACGATATGTGATTTGGCCTTCAAATCTCAGAATTTCGCAAATTTTTCATTTTTAAGCAAGTTTTCTTGCATTTTGTTTTGTACTTAAAATCATCGAATTTAGCAATATTTTGACCTTTATCATCCACTTTTCCTTTACGTGATATAAACAAAATATCGAATTAGGCAATATTTTGACGTTATTCCACGTTTTCGTGAATTTTCAGTTTATTGTTATTATTTCATTAAGTATACGATAAAAATTATACAAACACATAATTGATCAGAAAATAACCTTAAATACTTCATTTTTAATCATCTAATTGTTTCTCGTTAAAATACTGAGTATGATATTTAAAAGGGGAGAAGTTCTGTTTTTATTGCATATATCGACTTTTCAGCCGGATTAGAACGGTTTTACGTGTACATCTTCCATCGGTAATATAAACCGAAAATTAGGAACATTTTAGTTAATTTTAATGAAAACACATTGATTTTTATCATTTGTATTTGTATCTTTATACGTCTTTTCTAGGGTCTAAAAAATACGAAACGTCGCTCTATGATTCGAAGTTAAAATCCTCAAATTTGGTATAATAATGACTTTTTTCACGCTTTTCATGTAGTTTGATATTACGTAAATATATTCATTTTTACCAATATTTCGATACTATTTCATGTAGTATCACGATATGTGCTTTGGCCTTCATATCTCAGATTTTCGCATAATATTGCATTTTAAGCAAGTTTTCTTTCATTTTGTTTCGTTCTAAAAATCATCGAATTCAGCAATATTTTGACGTTTATCATCCCCTTTTCCTTTAGGTGATATAAACAAAATATCATCGAATAAGGCAATATTTTGCTGTTTTTCCACGTATTTGTGAATTTTCAGTTTATTGCTATTAATTCATTAAAAATATGATAAAAATGATGCAAACACAATTGATTAGAAATTAACCGTAAACACTTAATTTTCAATCAACTATTTGTTTCTCGTTAAAATACAGAGTAAGACATTAAAAAGGGGAGAAGTTCTGTTTTATTGCATATATCGACGTTTCAGCCGAATTAGAGCGGTTTTACGTGTACATCTTCCATCGGTAATATAAACGAAAAATCAGGAACATTTTAGTTAATTCTAATGAAAACACATTGATTTTTATCATTTGTATTTGAAACAACATTGTCATATGTCTTTTCTTGGATCTAAATAATACGAAACCTCGCTGTATGATTTGAAGTTAAAATCCTCAAATATGGTAATATAGTGACTTTTTTCACGTTATTCATGTAGTGTGATTTTACGTATATATATTCGTTTTTACCAATATTTCGATACTACTTCATGTTTTCTCACGATATGTGATTTGGCCTTCAAATCTCAGAATTTCGCAAATTTTGCATTTTTAAATAAGTTTTCTTGCATTTTGTTTTGTACTAAAAATCATCGAATTTAGCAATATTTTGACCTTTATCATCCCCCTTTTCATTTATGTGATATAAACAAAATATCATCGAATTAGGCCTTTTTCCACGTTTTTGTGAATTTTCAGTTTATTGTTATTAATTCATTAAATATACGATAAAAATTATGCAAACACATAATTGATCAGAAAATAACCTTAAATACTTCATTTTCAATCATCTATTTGTTTCTCGTTAAAATACTGAGTAAGGAACTGAAAAGGGGAGAAGTTCTGTTTTTATTGCATATATCGACGTTTCAGCCGGATTAGAACGGTTTTACGTGTACATCTTCCATCGGTAATATAAACCGAAAATCAGGAACATTTTAGTTAATTTTAATGAAAACACATTGATTTTTATCATTTGTATTGGAAGCAACATCTTTATACGTCTTTTCTAGGGTCTAAAAAATACGAAACGTCGCTTTATGATTCGAAGTTAAAATCCTCAAATTTGGAATAATAATGACTTTTTTCACGCTTTTCATGTAGTTTGATATTACGTAAATATATTCATTTTTACCAATATTTCGATACTATTTCATGTAGTATCACGATTTGTGATTTGGCCTTCATATCTCAGATTTTCGCATAATATTGCATTTTAAGCAAGTTTTCTTTCATTTTGTTTCGTTCTAAAAATCATCGAATTCAGCAATATTTTGACGTTTATCATCCCCTTTTCCTTTAGGTGATATAAACAAAATATCATCGAATAAGGCAATATTTTGCTGTTTTTCCACGTATTTGTGAATTTTCAGTTAATTGCTATTAATTCATTAGATATATGATAAAAATGATGCAAACACAATTGATTAGAAATTAACCGTAAACACTTCATTTTCAATCAACTATTTGTTTCTCGTTAAAATACTGAGTAAGATATTGGAAAGGGGAGAAGTTCTGTTTTTATTGCATATATCAACGTTTCAGCCGGATTAGAGCGGTTTTACGTGAACATCTTCCATCGGAAGTATAAACGGAAAATCAGGAACATTTTAGTTAATTCTAATGAAAAACATTGAATTTTATCATTTGTATTTGAAACAACATTGTCATATGGTTTTTTCTTTGATCTAAATAATACGAAACCTCGCTCCATGATTTGAAGTTAAAATCCTCAAATATGGTAATATAGTGACTTTTTTCACGTTATTCATGTAGTGTGATTTTACGTATATATATTCGTTTTTACCAATATTTCGATACTACTTCATGTTTTCTCACGATATGTGATTTGGCCTTCAAATCTCAGAATTTCGCAAATTTTGCATTTTAAACAAGTTTTCTTGCATTTTGTTTTGTACTAAAAATCATCGAATTTAGCAATATTTTGACCTTTATCATCCCCTTTTCATTTATGTGATATAAACAAAATATCATCGAATTAGGCCTTTTTCCACGTTTTGTAAATTTTCAGTTTATTGTTATTAATTCATTAAATATACGATTAAAATTATGCAAACACATAATTGATCAGAAAATAACCTTAAATACTTCATTTTCAATCATCTATTTCTTTCTCGTTAAAATACTGAGTAAGGAATTGAAATGGGGAGAAGTTCTGTTTTTATTGCATATATCGACGTTTCAGCCGGATTAGAACGGTTTTACGTGTACATCTTCCATCGGTAATATAAACCGAAAATCAGGAACATTTTAGTTAATTTTAATGAAAACACATTGATTTTTATCATTTGTATTGGAAGCAACATCTTTATACGTCTTTTCTAGGGTCTAAAAAATACGAAACGTCGCTCTATGATTCGAAGTTAAAATCCTCAAATTTGGTATAATAATGACTTTTTTCACGCTTTTCATGTAGTTTGATATTACGTAAATATATTCATTTTTACCAATATTTCGATACTATTTCATGTAGTATCACGATATGTGCTTTGGCCTTCATATCTCAGATTTTCGCATAATATTGCATTTTGGGCAAGTTTTCTTGCATTTTGTTTCGTACTAAAAATCATCAAATTCAGCAATATTTTGACGTTTATCATCCTTTAGGTGATATAAACAAAATATCATCGAATTAGGCAATATTTTGCTGTTTTCCACGTATTTGTGATTTTTCAGTTTATTGCTATTAATTCATTAATATACGATAAAAATGATGCAAACACATAATTGATTAGAAATTAACCGTAAACACTTCATTTTCAATCAACTATTTGTTTCTCGTTAAAATACTGAGTAAGATATTGGAAAGAGGAGAAGTTCTGTTTTTATTGCATATATCGACGTTTCAGCCCGATTAGAGCGGTTTTACGTGTACATCTTTCATCGGTAATATAAACGGAAAATCAGTACCATTTTAGTTAATTCTAATGAAAACAAATGGATTTTTATCATTTGTATTTGAAACAACATTGTCATGTCTTTTCTTGGATCTAAATAATACGAAACCTCGCTGTATGATTTGAAGTTAAAATCCTCAAATATGGTAATATAGTGACTTTTTTCGCGTTATTCATGTAGTGTGATTTTACGCATATATATTCGTTTTTACCAATATTTCGATACTACTTCATGTTTTCTCACGATATGTGATTTGGCCTTCAAATCTCAGAATTTCGCAAATTTTTCATTTTTAAGCAAGTTTTCTTGCATTTTGTTTTGTACTTAAAATCATCGAATTTAGCAATATTTTGACCTTTATCATCCACTTTTCCTTTACGTGATATAAACAAAATATCGAATTAGGCAATATTTTGACGTTATTCCACGTTTTCGTGAATTTTCAGTTTATTGTTATTATTTCATTAAGTATACGATAAAAATTATGCAAACACATAATTGATCAGAAAATAACCTTAAATACTTCATTTTTAATCATCTAATTGTTTCTCGTTAAAATACTGAGTATGATATTTAAAAGGGGAGAAGTTCTGTTTTTATTGCATATATCGACTTTTCAGCCGGATTAGAACGGTTTTACGTGTACATCTTCCATCGGTAATATAAACCGAAAATTAGGAACATTTTAGTTAATTTTAATGAAAACACATTGATTTTTATCATTTGTATTTGTATCTTTATACGTCTTTTCTAGGGTCTAAAAAATACGAAACGTCGCTCTATGATAATAATATCGTCGTTTGATATTACGTAAATATATTCATTTTTACCAATATTTCGATACTATTTCATGTAGTATCACGATATGTGCTTTGGCCTTCATATCTCAGATTTTCGCATAATATTGCATTTTAACCAAGTTTTCTTTCATTTTGTTTCGTTCTAAAAATCATCGAATTCAGCAATATTTTGACGTTTATCATCCCCTTTTCCTTTAGGTGATATAAACAAAATATCATCGAATAAGGCAATATTTTGCTGTTTTTCCACGTATTTGTGAATTTTCAGTTTATTGCTATTAATTCATTAAAAATATGATAAAAATGATGCAAACACAATTGATTAGAAATTAACCGTAAACACTTAATTTTCAATCAACTATTTGTTTCTCGTTAAAATACAGAGTAAGACATTAAAAAGGGGAGAAGTTCTGTTTTATTGCATATATCGACGTTTCAGCCGAATTAGAGCGGTTTTACGTGTACATCTTCCATCGGTAATATAAACGAAAAATCAGGAACATTTTAGTTAATTCTAATGAAAACACATTGATTTTTATCATTTGTATTTGAAACAACATTGTCATATGTCTTTTCTTGGATCTAAATAATACGAAACCTCGCTGTATGATTTGAAGTTAAAATCCTCAAATATGGTAATATAGTGACTTTTTTCACGTTATTCATGTAGTGTGATTTTACGTATATATATTCGTTTTTACCAATATTTCGATACTACTTCATGTTTTCTCACGATATGTGATTTGGCCTTCAAATCTCAGAATTTCGCAAATTTTGCATTTTTAAATAAGTTTTCTTGCATTTTGTTTTGTACTAAAAATCATCGAATTTAGCAATATTTTGACCTTTATCATCCCCCTTTTCATTTATGTGATATAAACAAAATATCATCGAATTAGGCCTTTTTCCACGTTTTTGTGAATTTTCAGTTTATTGTTATTAATTCATTAAATATACGATAAAAATTATGCAAACACATAATTGATCAGAAAATAACCTTAAATACTTCATTTTCAATCATCTATTTGTTTCTCGTTAAAATACTGAGTAAGGAACTGAAAAGGGGAGAAGTTCTGTTTTTATTGCATATATCGACGTTTCAGCCGGATTAGAACGGTTTTACGTGTACATCTTCCATCGGTAATATAAACCGAAAATCAGGAACATTTTAGTTAATTTTAATGAAAACACATTGATTTTTATCATTTGTATTGGAAGCAACATCTTTATACGTCTTTTCTAGGGTCTAAAAAATACGAAACGTCGCTTTATGATTCGAAGTTAAAATCCTCAAATTTGGAATAATAATGACTTTTTTCACGCTTTTCATGTAGTTTGATATTACGTAAATATATTCATTTTTACCAATATTTCGATACTATTTCATGTAGTATCACGATTTGTGATTTGGCCTTCATATCTCAGATTTTCGCATAATATTGCATTTTAAGCAAGTTTTCTTTCATTTTGTTTCGTTCTAAAAATCATCGAATTCAGCAATATTTTGACGTTTATCATCCCCTTTTCTTTTAGGTGATATAAACAAAATATCATCGAATAAGGCAATATTTTGCTGTTTTTCCACGTATTTGTGAATTTTCAGTTAATTGCTATTAATTCATTAGATATATGATAAAAATGATGCAAACACAATTGATTAGAAATTAACCGTAAACACTTCATTTTCAATCAACTATTTGTTTCTCGTTAAAATACTGAGTAAGATATTGGAAAGGGGAGAAGTTCTGTTTTTATTGCATATATCAACGTTTCAGCCGGATTAGAGCGGTTTTACGTGAACATCTTCCATCGGAAGTATAAACGGAAAATCAGGAACATTTTAGTTAATTCTAATGAAAAACATTGAATTTTATCATTTGTATTTGAAACAACATTGTCATATGGTTTTTTCTTTGATCTAAATAATACGAAACCTCGCTCCATGATTTGAAGTTAAAATCCTCAAATATGGTAATATAGTGACTTTTTTCACGTTATTCATGTAGTGTGATTTTACGTATATATATTCGTTTTTACCAATATTTCGATACTACTTCATGTTTTCTCACGATATGTGATTTTGCCTTCAAATCTCAGAATTTCACATATTTTGGATTTTTAAGCAAGTTTTCTTGCATTTTGTTTAGTACTGAAAATCATCGAATTTAGCAATGTTTTGACCTTTATCATCCCCTTTTCCTTTATGTGATTTAAACAAAATATCACCGAATAAGGCTGTTTTTCCACGTTTTTGTGAATTTTCAGTTTATTGTTATTAATTCATTAAATATACGATAAAAATTATGCAAACACATAATTGATCAGAAAATAACCTTAAATACTTCATTTTCAATCATCTATTTGTTTCTCGTTAAAATACTGAGTAAGGAATTGAAAAGGGGAGAAGTTCTGTTTTTATTGCATATATCGACGTTTCAGCCGGATTAGAACGGTTTTACGTGTACATCTTCCATCGGTAATATAAACCGAAAATTAGGAACATTTTAGTTAATTTTCATGAAAACACATTGATTTTTATCATTTGTATTGGAAGCAACATCTTTATACGTCTTTTCTAGGGTCTAAAAAATACGAAACGTCGCTCTATGATTCGAAGTTAAAATCCTCAAACTTGGTATAATAATGACTTTTTTCACGCTTTTCATGTAGTTTGATATTACGTAAATATATTCATTTTTACCAATATTTCGATACTATTTCATGTAGTATCACGATATGTGCTTTGGCCTTCATATCTCAGATTTTCGCATAATATTGCATTTTAAGCAAGTTTTCTTTCATTTTGTTTCGTTCTAAAAATCATCGAATTCAGCAATATTTTGACGTTTATCATCCCCTTTTCCTTTAGGTGATATAAACAAAATATCATCGAATAAGGCAATATTTTGCTGTTTTTCCACGTATTTTTGAATTTTCAGTTTATTGCTATTAATTCATTAAAAATATGATAAAAATGATGCAAACACAATTGATTAGAAATTAACCGTAAACACTTCATTTTCAATCAACTATTTGTTTCTCGTTAAAATACTGAGTAAGACATTAAAAAGGGGAGAAGTTCTGTTTTATTGCATATATCGACGTTTCAGCCGAATTAGAGCGGTTTTACGTGTACATCTTCCATCGGTAATATAAACGAAAAATCAGGAACATTTTAGTTAATTCTAATGAAAACACATTGATTTTTATCATTTGTATTTGAAACAACATTGTCATATGTCTTTTCTTGGATCTAAATAATACGAAACCTCGCTGTATGATTTGAAGTTAAAATCCTCAAATATGGTAATATAGTGACTTTTTTCACGTTATTCATGTAGTGTGATTTTACGTATATATATTCGTTTTTACCAATATTTCGATACTACTTCATGTTTTCTCACGATATGTGATTTGGCCTTCAAATCTCAGAATTTCGCAAATTTTGCAATTTTAAATAAGTTTTCTTGCATTTTGTTTTGTACTAAAAATCATCGAATTTAGCAATATTTTGACCTTTATCATCCCCCTTTTCATTTATGTGATATAAACAAAATATCATCGAATTAGGCCTTTTTCCACGTTTTTGTGAATTTTCAGTTTATTGTTATTAATTCATTAAATATACGATAAAAATTATGCAAACACATAATTGATCAGAAAATAACCTTAAATACTTCATTTTCAATCATCTATTTGTTTCTCGTTAAAATACTGAGTAAGGAACTGAAAAGGGGAGAAGTTCTGTTTTTATTGCATATATCGACGTTTCAGCCGGATTAGAACGGTTTTACGTGTACATCTTCCATCGGTAATATAAACCGAAAATCAGGAACATTTTAGTTAATTTTAATGAAAACACATTGATTTTTATCATTTGTATTGGAAGCAACATCTTTATACGTCTTTTCTAGGGTCTAAAAAATACGAAACGTCGCTCTATGATTCGAAGTTAAAATCCTCAAATTTGGTATAATAATGACTTTTTTCACGCTTTTCATGTAGTTTGATATTACGTAAATATATTCATTTTTACCAATATTTCGATACTATTTCATGTAGTATCACGATATGTGCTTTGGCCTTCATATCTCAGATTTTCGCATAATATTGCATTTTAAGCAAGTTTTCTTTCATTTTGTTTCGTTCTAAAAATCATCGAATTCAGCAATATTTTGACGTTTATCATCCCCTTTTCCTTTAGGTGATATAAACAAAATATCATCGAATAAGGCAATATTTTGCTGTTTTTCCACGTATTTGTGAATTTTCAGTTTATTGCTATTAGTTCATTAAAAATATGATAAAAATGATGCAAACACAATTGATTAGAAATTAACCGTAAACACTTCATTTTCAATCAACTATTTGTATCTCGTTAAAATACTGAGTAAGACATTAAAAAGGGGAGAAGTTCTGTTTTATTGCATATATCGACGTTTCAGCCGAATTAGAGCGGTTTTACGTGTACATCTTCCATCGGTAATATAAACGAAAAATCAGGAACATTTTAGTTAATTCTAATGAAAACACATTGATTTTTATCATTTGTATTTGAAACAACATTGTCATATGTCTTTTCTTGGATCTAAATAATACGAAACCTCGCTGTATGATTTGAAGTTAAAATCCTCAAATATGGTAATATAGTGACTTTTTTCACGTTATTCATGTAGTGTGATTTTACGTATATATATTCGTTTTTACCAATATTTCGATACTACTTCATGTTTTCTCACGATATGTGATTTGGCCTTCAAATCTCAGAATTTCGCAAATTTTGCATTTTTAAATAAGTTTTCTTGCATTTTGTTTTGTACTAAAAATCATCGAATTTAGCAATATTTTGACCTTTATCATCCCCCTTTTCATTTATGTGATATAAACAAAATATCATCGAATTAGGCCTTTTTCCACGTTTTTGTGAATTTTCAGTTTATTGTTATTAATTCATTAAATATACGATAAAAATTATGCAAACACATAATTGATCAGAAAATAACCTTAAATACTTCATTTTCAATCATCTATTTGTTTCTCGTTAAAATACTGAGTAAGGAACTGAAAAGGGGAGAAGTTCTGTTTTTATTGCATATATCGACGTTTCAGCCGGATTAGAACGGTTTTACGTGTACATCTTCCATCGGTAATATAAACCGAAAATCAGGAACATTTTAGTTAAAAAATTTTAATGAAAACACATTGATTTTTATCATTTGTATTGGAAGCAACATCTTTATACGTCTTTTCTAGGGTCTAAAAAATACGAAACGTCGCTTTATGATTCGAAGTTAAAATCCTCAAATTTGGTATAATAATGACTTTTTTCACGCTTTTCATGTAGTTTGATATTACGTAAATATATTCATTTTTACCAATATTTCGATACTATTTCATGTAGTATCACGATATGTGATTTGGCCTTCATATCTCAGATTTTCGCATAATATTGCATTTTAAGCAAGTTTTCTTTCATTTTGTTTCGTTCTAAAAATCATCGAATTCAGCAATATTTTGACGTTTATCATCCCCTTTTCCTTTAGGTGATTTAAACAAAATATCATCGAATAAGGCAATATTTTGCTGTTTTTCCACATATTTGTGAATTTTCAGTTTATTGCTATTAATTCATTAAATATATGATAAAAATGATGCAAACACAATTGATTAGAAATTAACCGTAAACACTTCATTTTCAGTCAACTATTTGTTTCTCGTTAAAATACTGAGTAAGACATCAAAAAGGGGAGAAGTTCTGTTTTATTGCATATATCGACGTTTCAGCCGAATTAGAGCGGTTTTACGTGTACATCTTCCATCGGTAATATAAACGAAAAATCAGGAACATTTTAGTTAATTCTAATGAAAACACATTGATTTTTATCATTTGTATTTGAAACAACATTGTCATATGTCTTTTCTTGGATCTAAATAATACGAAACCTCGCTGTATGATTTGAAGTTAAAATCCTCAAATATGGTAATATAGTGACTTTTTTCACGTTATTCATGTAGTGTGATTTTACGTATATATATTCGTTTTTACCAATATTTCGATACTACTTCATGTTTTCTCACGATATGTGATTTGGCCTTCAAATCTCAGAATTTCGCAAATTTTGCATTTTTAAATAAGTTTTCTTGCATTTTGTTTTGTACTAAAAATCATCGAATTTAGCAATATTTTGACCTTTATCATCCCCCTTTTCATTTATGTGATATAAACAAAATATCATCGAATTAGGCCTTTTTCCACGTTTTTGTGAATTTTCAGTTTATTGTTATTAATTCATTAAATATACGATAAAAATTATGCAAACACATAATTGATCAGAAAATAACCTTAAATACTTCATTTTCAATCATCTATTTGTTTCTCGTTAAAATACTGAGTAAGGAACTGAAAAGGGGAGAAGTTCTGTTTTTATTGCATATATCGACGTTTCAGCCGGATTAGAACGGTTTTACGTGTTCATCTTCCATCGGTAATATAAACCGAAAATCAGGAACATTTTAGTTAATTTTAATGAAAACACATTGATTTTTATCATTTGTATTGGAAGCAACATCTTTATACGTCTTTTCTAGGGTCTAAAAAATACGAAACGTCGCTCTATGATTCGAAGTTAAAATCCTCAAATTTGGTATAATAATGACTTTTTTCACGCTTTTCATGTAGTTTGATATTACGTAAATATATTCATTTTTACCAATATTTCGATACTATTTCATGTAGTATCACGATATGTGCTTTGGCCTTCATATCTCAGATTTTCGCATAATATTGCATTTTAAGCAAGTTTTCTTTCATTTTGTTTCGTTCTAAAAATCATCGAATTCAGCAATATTTTGACGTTTATCATCCCCTTTTCCTTTAGGTGATATAAACAAAATATCATCGAATAAGGCAATATTTTGCTGTTTTTCCACGTATTTGTGAATTTTCAGTTTATTGCTATTAATTCATTAAAAATATGATAAAAATGATGCAAACACAATTGATTAGAAATTAACCGTAAACACTTCATTTTTAATCAACTATTTGTTTCTCGTTAAAATACTGAGTAAGACATTAAAAAGGGGAGAAGTTCTGTTTTATTGCATATATCGACGTTTCAGCCGAATTAGAGCGGTTTTACGTGTTCATCTTCCATCGGTAATATAAACGAAAAATCAGGAACAATTTAGTTAATTCTAATGAAAACACATTGATTTTTATCATTTGTATTTGAAACAACATTGTCATATGTCTTTTCTTGGATCTAAATAATACGAAACCTCGCTGTATGATTTGAAGTTAAAATCCTCAAATATGGTAATATAGTGACTTTTTTCACGTTATTCATGTAGTGTGATTTTACGTATATATATTCGTTTTTACCAATATTTCGATACTACTTCATGTTTTCTCACGATATGTGATTTGGCCTTCAAATCTCAGAATTTCGCAAATTTTGCATTTTTAAATAAGTTTTCTTGCATTTTGTTTTGTACTAAAAATCATCGAATTTAGCAATATTTTGACCTTTATCATCCCCCTTTTCATTTATGTGATATAAACAAAATATCATCGAATTAGGCCTTTTTCCACGTTTTTGTGAATTTTCAGTTTATTGTTATTAATTCATTAAATATACGATAAAAATTATGCAAACACATAATTGATCAGAAAATAACCTTAAATACTTCATTTTCAATCATCTATTTGTTTCTCGTTAAAATACTGAGTAAGGAACTGAAAAGGGGAGAAGTTCTGTTTTTATTGCATATATCGACGTTTCAGCCGGATTAGAACGGTTTTACGTGTACATCTTCCATCGGTAATATAAACCGAAAATCAGGAACATTTTAGTTAATTTTAATGAAAACACATTGATTTTTATCATTTGTATTGGAAGCAACATCTTTATACGTCTTTTCTAGGGTCTAAAAAATACGAAACGTCGCTTTATGATTCGAAGTTAAAATCCTCAAATTTGGTATAATAATGACTTTTTTCACGCTTTTCATGTAGTTTGATATTACGTAAATATATTCATTTTTACCAATATTTCGATACTATTTCATGTAGTATCACGATATGTGATTTGGCCTTCATATCTCAGATTTTCGCATAATATTGCATTTTAAGCAAGTTTTCTTTCATTTTGTTTCGTTCTAAAAATCATCGAATTCAGCAATATTTTGACGTTTATCATCCCCTTTTCCTTTAGGTGATTTAAACAAAATATCATCGAATAAGGCAATATTTTGCTGTTTTTCCACATATTTGTGAATTTTCAGTTTATTGCTATTAATTCATTAAATATATGATAAAAATGATGCAAACACAATTGATTAGAAATTAACCGTAAACACTTCATTTTCAGTCAACTATTTGTTTCTCGTTAAAATACTGAGTAAGACATCAAAAAGGGGAGAAGTTCTGTTTTATTGCATATATCGACGTTTCAGCCGAATTAGAGCGGTTTTACGTGTACATCTTCCATCGGTAATATAAACGAAAAATCAGGAACATTTTAGTTAATTCTAATGAAAACACATTGATTTTTATCATTTGTATTTGAAACAACATTGTCATATGTCTTTTCTTGGATCTAAATAATACGAAACCTCGCTGTATGATTTGAAGTTAAAATCCTCAAATATGGTAATATAGTGACTTTTTTCACGTTATTCATGTAGTGTGATTTTACGTATATATATTCGTTTTTACCAATATTTCGATACTACTTCATGTTTTCTCACGATATGTGATTTGGCCTTCAAATCTCAGAATTTCGCAAATTTTGCATTTTTAAATAAGTTTTCTTGCATTTTGTTTTGTACTAAAAATCATCGAATTTAGCAATATTTTGACCTTTATCATCCCCCTTTTCATTTATGTGATATAAACAAAATATCATCGAATTAGGCCTTTTTCCACGTTTTTGTGAATTTTCAGTTTATTGTTATTAATTCATTAAATATACGATAAAAATTATGCAAACACATAATTGATCAGAAAATAACCTTAAATACTTCATTTTCAATCATCTATTTGTTTCTCGTTAAAATACTGAGTAAGGAACTGAAAAGGGGAGAAGTTCTGTTTTTATTGCATATATCGACGTTTCAGCCGGATTAGAACGGTTTTACGTGTACATCTTCCATCGGTAATATAAACCGAAAATCAGGAACATTTTAGTTAATTTTAATGAAAACACATTGATTTTTATCATTTGTATTGGAAGCAACATCTTTATACGTCTTTTCTAGGGTCTAAAAAATACGAAACGTCGCTTTATGATTCGAAGTTAAAATCCTCAAATTTGGTATAATAATGACTTTTTTCACGCTTTTCATGTAGTTTGATATTACGTAAATATATTCATTTTTACCAATATTTCGATACTATTTCATGTAGTATCACGATATGTGATTTGGCCTTCATATCTCAGATTTTCGCATAATATTGCATTTTAAGCAAGTTTTCTTTCATTTTGTTTCGTTCTAAAAATCATCGAATTCAGCAATATTTTGACGTTTATCATCCCCTTTTCCTTTAGGTGATTTAAACAAAATATCATCGAATAAGGCAATATTTTGCTGTTTTTCCACATATTTGTGAATTTTCAGTTTATTGCTATTAATTCATTAAATATATGATAAAAATGATGCAAACACAATTGATTAGAAATTAACCGTAAACACTTCATTTTCAGTCAACTATTTGTTTCTCGTTAAAATACTGAGTAAGACATCAAAAAGGGGAGAAGTTCTGTTTTATTGCATATATCGACGTTTCAGCCGAATTAGAGCGGTTTTACGTGTACATCTTCCATCGGTAATATAAACGAAAAATCAGGAACATTTTAGTTAATTCTAATGAAAACACATTGATTTTTATCATTTGTATTTGAAACAACATTGTCATATGTCTTTTCTTGGATCTAAATAATACGAAACCTCGCTGTATGATTTGAAGTTAAAATCCTCAAATATGGTAATATAGTGACTTTTTCACGTTATTCATGTAGTGTGATTTTACGTATATATATTCGTTTTTACCAATATTTCGATACTACTTCATGTTTTCTCACGATATGTGATTTGGCCTTCAAATCTCAGAATTTCGCAAATTTTGCATTTTTAAACAAGTTTTCTTGCATTTTGTTTTGTACTAAAAATCATCGAATTTAGCAATATTTTGACCTTTATCATCCCCTTTTCATTTACGTGATATAAACAAAATATCATCGAATTAGGCCTCTTTCCACGTTTTTGTAAATTTTCAGTTTATTGTTATTAATTCATTACATATACGATTAAAATTATGCAAACACATAATTGATCAGAAAATAACCTTAAATACTTCATTTTCAATCATCTATTTCTTTCTCGTTAAAATACTGAGTAAGGAATTGAAATGGGGAGAAGTTCTGTTTTTATTGCATATATCGATGTTTCAGCCGGATTAGAACGGTTTTACGTGTACATCTTCCATCGGTAATATAAACCGAAAATCAGGAACATTTTAGTTAATTTTAATGAAAACACATTGATTTTTATCATTTGTATTGGAAGCAACATCTTTATACGTCTTTTCTAGGGTCTAAAAAATACGAAACGTCGCTCTATGATTCGAAGTTAAAATCCTCAAATTTGGTATAATAATGACTTTTTTCACGCTTTTCATGTAGTTTCATATTACGTAAATATATTCATTTTTACCAATATTTCGATACTATTTCATGTAGTATCACGATATGTGCTTTGGCCTTCATATCTCAGATTTTCGCATAATATTGCATTTTAAGCAAGTTTTCTTGCATTTTGTTTCGTACTAAAAATCATCAAATTCAGCAATATTTTGACGTTTATCATCCCCTTTTCCTTTAGGTGATATAAACAAAATATCATCGAATTAGGCAATATTTTGCTGTTTTCCACGTATTTGTGATTTTTTAGTTTATTGCTAATAATTCATTATTATGCGATAAAAATGATGCAAACACATAATTGATTAGAAATTAACCGTAAACACTTCATTTTCAATCAACTATTTGTTTCTCGTTAAAATACTGAGTAAGATATTGGAAAGAGGAGAAGTTCTGTTTTTATTGCATATATCGACGTTTCAGCCTGATTAGAGCGGTTTTACGTGTACATCTTTCATCGGTAATATAAACGGAAAATCAGTACCATTTTAGTTAATTCTAATGAAAACAAATGGATTTTTATCATTTGTATTTGAAACAACATTGTCATGTCTTTTCTTGGATCTAAATAATACGAAACCTCGCTCTATGATTTGAAGTTAAAATCCTCAAATATGGTAATATAGTGACTTTTTTCACGTTATTCATGTAGTGTGATTTTACGCATATATATTCGTTTTTACCAATATTTCGATACTACTTCATGTTTTCTCACGATATGTGATTTGGCCTTCAAATCTCAGAATTTCGCAAATTTTGCATTTTTAAATAAGTTTTCTTGCATTTTGTTTTGTACTTAAAATCATCGAATTTAGCAATATTTTGACCTTTATCATCCACTTTTCCTTTACGTGATATAAACAAAATATCGAATTAGGCAATATTTTGACGTTATTCCACGTTTTCGTGAATTTTCAGTTTATTGGTATTATTTCATTAAGTATACGATAAAAATTATGCAAACACATAATTGATCAGAAAATAACCTTAAATACTTCATTTTTAATCATCTAATTGTTTCTCGTTAAAATACTGAGTATGATATTGAAAAGGGGAGAAGTTCTGTTTTATTGCATATATCGACGTTTCAGCCGGATTAAAACGGTTTTACGTGTACATCTTCCATCGGTAATATAAACCGAAAATCAGGAACATTTTAGTCAATTTTAATGAAAACACATTGATTTTTATCATTTGTATTGGAAGCAACATCTTTATACGTCTTTTCTAGGGCCAAAAAAATACGAAACGTCGCTCGAAAACGTATGTCTTTTCTTGGATCTAAATAATACGAAACCTCGCTGTATGATTTGAAGTTAAAATCCTCAAATTTGGTATAATAATGACTTTTTTCACGCTTTTCATGTAGTTTGATATTACGTAAATATATTCATTTTTACCAATATTTCGATACTATTTCATGTAGTATCACGATATGTGCTTTGGCCTTCATATCTCAGATTTTCGCATAATATTGCATTTTAAGCAAGTTTTCTTGCATTTTGTTTCGTACTAAAAATCATCGAATTCAGCAATATTTTGACGTTTATCATCCCCTTTTCCTTTAGGTGATATAAACAAAATATCATCGAATAAGGCAATATTTTGCTGTTTTTCCACGTATTTGTGAATTTTCAGTTTATTGCTATTAATTCATTAAAAATATGATAAAAATGATGCAAACACAATTGATTAGAAATTAACCGTAAACACTTCATTTTCAATCAACTATTTGTTTCTCGTTAAAATACTGAGTAAGACATTAAAAAGGGGAGAAGTTCTGTTTTATTGCATATATCGACGTTTCAGCCGAATTAGAGCGGTTTTACGTGTACATCTTCCATCGGTAATATAAACGAAAAATCAGGAACATTTTAGTTAATTCTAATGAAAACACATTGATTTTTATCATTTGTATTTGAAACAACATTGTCATATGTCTTTTCTTGGATCTAAATAATACGAAACCTCGCTGTATGATTTGAAGTTAAAATCCTCAAATATGGTAATATAGTGACTTTTTTCACGTTATTCATGTAGTGTGATTTTACGTATATATATTCGTTTTTACCAATATTTCGATACTACTTCATGTTTTCTCACGATATGTGATTTGGCCTTCAAATCTCAGAATTTCGCAAATTTTGCATTTTTAAATAAGTTTTCTTGCATTTTGTTTTGTACTAAAAATCATCGAATTTAGCAATATTTTGACCTTTATCATCCCCCTTTTCATTTATGTGATATAAACAAAATATCATCGAATTAGGCCTTTTTCCACGTTTTTGTGAATTTTCAGTTTATTGTTATTAATTCATTAAATATACGATAAAAATTATGCAAACACATAATTGATCAGAAAATAACCTTAAATACTTCATTTTCAATCATCTATTTGTTTCTCGTTAAAATACTGAGTAAGGAACTGAAAAGGGGAGAAGTTCTGTTTTTATTGCATATATCGACGTTTCAGCCGGATTAGAACGGTTTTACGTGTACATCTTCCATCGGTAATATAAACCGAAAATCAGGAACATTTTAGTTAATTTTAATGAAAACACATTGATTTTTATCATTTGTATTGGAAGCAACATCTTTATACGTCTTTTCTAGGGTCTAAAAAATACGAAACGTCGCTTTATGATTCGAAGTTAAAATCCTCAAATTTGGTATAATAATGACTTTTTTCACGCTTTTCATGTAGTTTGATATTTCGTAAATATATTCATTTTTACCAATATTTCGATACTATTTCATGTAGTATCACGATATGTGATTTGGCCTTCATATCTCAGATTTTCGCATAATATTGCATTTTAAGCAAGTTTTCTTTCATTTTGTTTCGTTCTAAAAATCATCGAATTCAGCAATATTTTGACGTTTATCATCCCCTTTTCCTTTAGGTGATTTAAACAAAATATCATCGAATAAGGCAATATTTTGCTGTTTTTCCACATATTTGTGAATTTTCAGTTTATTGCTATTAATTCATTAAATATATGATAAAAATGATGCAAACACAATTGATTAGAAATTAACCGTAAACACTTCATTTTCAGTCAACTATTTGTTTCTCGTTAAAATACTGAGTAAGACATCAAAAAGGGGAGAAGTTCTGTTTTATTGCATATATCGACGTTTCAGCCGAATTAGAGCGGTTTTACGTGTACATCTTCCATCGGTAATATAAACGAAAAATCAGGAACATTTTAGTTAATTCTAATGAAAACACATTGATTTTTATCATTTGTATTTGAAACAACATTGTCATATGTCTTTTCTTGGATCTAAATAATACGAAACCTCGCTGTATGATTTGAAGTTAAAATCCTCAAATATGGTAATATAGTGACTTTTTCACGTTATTCATGTAGTGTGATTTTACGTATATATATTCGTTTTTACCAATATTTCGATACTACTTCATGTTATCTCACGATATGTGATTTGGCCTTCAAATCTCAGAATTTCGCAAATTTTGCATTTTTAAACAAGTTTTCTTGCATTTTGTTTTGTACTTAAAATCATCGAATTTAGCAATATTTTGACCTTTATCATCCACTTTTCCTTTACGTGATATAAACAAAATATCGAATTAGGCAATATTTTGACGTTATTCCACGTTTTCGTGAATTTTCAGTTTATTGGTATTATTTCATTAAGTATACGATAAAAATTATGCAAACACATAATTGATCAGAAAATAACCTTAAATACTTCATTTTTAATCATCTAATTGTTTCTCGTTAAAATACTGAGTATGATATTGAAAAGGGGAGAAGTTCTGTTTTATTGCATATATCGACGTTTCAGCCGGATTAAAACGGTTTTACGTGTACATCTTCCATCGGTAATATAAACCGAAAATCAGGAACATTTTAGTCCATTTTAATGAAAACACATTGATTTTTATCATTTGTATTGGAAGCAACATCTTTATACGTCTTTTCTAGGGCCAAAAAAATACGAAACGTCGCTCGATGATTCGAAGTTAAAATCCTCAAATTTGGTATAATAATGACTTTTTTCACGCTTTTCATGTAGTTTGATATTACGTAAATATATTCATTTTTACCAATATTTCGATACTATTTCATGTAGTATCACGATATGTGCTTTGGCCTTCATATCTCAGATTTTCGCATAATATTGCATTTTAAGCAAGTTTTCTTGCATTATGTTTCGTACTAAAAATCATCGAATTCAGCAATATTTTGACGTTTATTGACCCTTTTCCTTTAGGTGATATAAACAAAATATCATCGAATAAGGCAATATTTTGCTGTTTTTCCACGTATTTGTGAATTTTCAGTTTATTGCTATTAATTCATTAAAAATATGATAAAAATGATGCAAACACAATTGATTAGAAATTAACCGTAAACACTTCATTTTCAATCAACTATTTGTTTCTCGTTAAAATACTGAGTAAGACATTAAAAAGGGGAGAAGTTCTGTTTTATTGCATATATCGACGTTTCAGCCGAATTAGAGCGGTTTTACGTGTACATCTTCCATCGGTAATATAAACGAAAAATCAGGAACATTTTAGTTAATTCTAATGAAAACACATTGATTTTTATCATTTGTATTTGAAACAACATTGTCATATGTCTTTTCTTGGATCTAAATAATACGAAACCTCGCTGTATGATTTGAAGTTAAAATCCTCAAATATGGTAATATAGTGACTTTTTTCACGTTATTCATGTAGTGTGATTTTACGTATATATATTCGTTTTTACCAATATTTCGATACTACTTCATGTTTTCTCACGATATGTGATTTGGCCTTCAAATCTCAGAATTTCGCAAATTTTGCATTTTTAAATAAGTTTTCTTGCATTTTGTTTTGTACTAAAAATCATCGAATTTAGCAATATTTTGACCTTTATCATCCCCCTTTTCATTTATGTGATATAAACAAAATATCATCGAATTAGGCCTTTTTCCACGTTTTTGTGAATTTTCAGTTTATTGTTATTAATTCATTAAATATACGATAAAAATTATGCAAACACATAATTGATCAGAAAATAACCTTAAATACTTCATTTTCAATCATCTATTTGTTTCTCGTTAAAATACTGAGTAAGGAACTGAAAAGGGGAGAAGTTCTGTTTTTATTGCATATATCGACGTTTCAGCCGGATTAGAACGGTTTTACGTGTACATCTTCCATCGGTAATATAAACCGAAAATCAGGAACATTTTAGTTAATTTTAATGAAAACACATTGATTTTTATCATTTGTATTGGAAGCAACATCTTTATACGTCTTTTCTAGGGTCTAAAAAATACGAAACGTCGCTTTATGATTCGAAGTTAAAATCCTCAAATTTGGTATAATAATGACTTTTTTCACGCTTTTCATGTAGTTTGATATTACGTAAATATATTCATTTTTACCAATATTTCGATACTATTTCATGTAGTATCACGATATGTGATTTGGCCTTCATATCTCAGATTTTCGCATAATATTGCATTTTAAGCAAGTTTTCTTTCATTTTGTTTCGTTCTAAAAATCATCGAATTCAGCAATATTTTGACGTTTATCATCCCCTTTTCCTTTAGGTGATTTAAACAAAATATCATCGAATAAGGCAATATTTTGCTGTTTTTCCACATATTTGTGAATTTTCAGTTTATTGCTATTAATTCATTAAATATATGATAAAAATGATGCAAACACAATTGATTAGAAATTAACCGTAAACACTTCATTTTCAGTCAACTATTTGTTTCTCGTTAAAATACTGAGTAAGACATCAAAAAGGGGAGAAGTTCTGTTTTATTGCATATATCGACGTTTCAGCCGAATTAGAGCGGTTTTACGTGTACATCTTCCATCGGTAATATAAACGAAAAATCAGGAACATTTTAGTTAATTCTAATGAAAACACATTGATTTTTATCATTTGTATTTGAAACAACATTGTCATATGTCTTTTCTTGGATCTAAATAATACGAAACCTCGCTGTATGATTTGAAGTTAAAATCCTCAAATATGGTAATATAGTGACTTTTTCACGTTATTCATGTAGTGTGATTTTACGTATATATATTCGTTTTTACCAATATTTCGATACTACTTCATGTTATCTCACGATATGTGATTTGGCCTTCAAATCTCAGAATTTCGCAAATTTTGCATTTTTAAACAAGTTTTCTTGCATTTTGTTTTGTACTAAAAATCATCGAATTTAGCAATATTTTGACCTTTATCATCCACTTTTCCTTTACGTGATATAAACAAAATATCGAATTAGGCAATATTTTGACGTTATTCCACGTTTTCGTGAATTTTCAGTTTATTGGTATTATTTCATTAAGTATACGATAAAAATTATGCAAACACATAATTGATCAGAAAATAACCTTAAATACTTCATTTTTAATCATCTAATTGTTTCTCGTTAAAATACTGAGTATGATATTGAAAAGGGGAGAAGTTCTGTTTTATTGCATATATCGACGTTTCAGCCGGATTAAAACGGTTTTACGTGTACATCTTCCATCGGTAATATAAACCGAAAATCAGGAACATTTTAGTCAATTTTAATGAAAACACATTGATTTTTATCATTTGTATTGGAAGCAACATCTTTATACGTCTTTTCTAGGGCCAAAAAAATACGAAACGTCGCTCGATGATTCGAAGTTAAAATCCTCAAATTTGGTATAATAATGACTTTTTTCACGCTTTTCATGTAGTTTGATATTACGTAAATATATTCATTTTTACCAATATTTCGATACTATTTCATGTAGTATCACGATATGTGCTTTGGCCTTCATATCTCAGATTTTCGCATAATATTGCATTTTAAGCAAGTTTTCTTGCATTTTGTTTCGTACTAAAAATCATCGAATTCAGCAATATTTTGACGTTTATCATCCCCTTTTCCTTTAGGTGATATAAACAAAATATCATCGAATAAGGCAATATTTTGCTGTTTTTCCACGTATTTGTGAATTTTCAGTTTATTGCTATTAATTCATTAAAAATATGATAAAAATGATGCAAACACAATTGATTAGAAATTAACCGTAAACACTTCATTTTCAATCAACTATTTGTTTCTCGTTAAAATACTGAGTAAGACATTAAAAAGGGGAGAAGTTCTGTTTTATTGCATATATCGACGTTTCAGCCGAATTAGAGCGGTTTTACGTGTACATCTTCCATCGGTAATATAAACGAAAAATCAGGAACATTTTAGTTAATTCTAATGAAAACACATTGATTTTTATCATTTGTATTTGAAACAACATTGTCATGTCTTTTCTTGGATCTAAATAATACGAAACCTCGCTGTATGATTTGAAGTTAAAATCCTCAAATATGGTAATATAGTGACTTTTTTCACGTTATTCATGTAGTGTGATTTTACGTATATATATTCGTTTTTACCAATATTTCGATACTACTTCATGTTTTCTCACGATATGTGATTTGGCCTTCAAATCTCAGAATTTCGCAAATTTTGCATTTTTAAATTAGTTTTCTTGCATTTTGTTTTGTACTAAAAATCATCGAATTTAGCAATATTTTGACCTTTATCATCCCCCTTTTCATTTATGTGATATAAACAAAATATCATCGAATTAGGCCTTTTTCCACGTTTTTGTGAATTTTCAGTTTATTGTTATTAATTCATTAAATATACGATAAAAATTATGCAAACACATAATTGATCAGAAAATAACCTTAAATACTTCATTTTCAATCATCTATTTGTTTCTCGTTAAAATACTGAGTAAGGAACTGAAAAGGGGAGAAGTTCTGTTTTTATTGCATATATCGACGTTTCAGCCGGATTAGAACGGTTTTACGTGTACATCTTCCATCGGTAATATAAACCGAAAATCAGGAACATTTTAGTTAATTTTAATGAAAACACATTGATTTTTATCATTTGTATTGGAAGCAACATCTTTATACGTCTTTTCTAGGGTCTAAAAAATACGAAACGTCGCTTTATGATTCGAAGTTAAAATCCTCAAATTTGGTATAATAATGACTTTTTTCACGCTTTTCATGTAGTTTGATATTACGTAAATATATTCATTTTTACCAATATTTCGATACTATTTCATGTAGTATCACGATATGTGATTTGGCCTTCATATCTCAGATTTTCGCATAATATTGCATTTTAAGCAAGTTTTCTTTCATTTTGTTTCGTTCTAAAAATCATCGAATTCAGCAATATTTTGACGTTTATCATCCCCTTTTCCTTTAGGTGATTTAAACAAAATATCATCGAATAAGGCAATATTTTGCTGTTTTTCCACATATTTGTGAATTTTCAGTTTATTGCTATTAATTCATTAAATATATGATAAAAATGATGCAAACACAATTGATTAGAAATTAACCGTAAACACTTCATTTTCAGTCAACTATTTGTTTCTCGTTAAAATACTGAGTAAGACATCAAAAAGGGGAGAAGTTCTGTTTTATTGCATATATCGACGTTTCAGCCGAATTAGAGCGGTTTTACGTGTACATCTTCCATCGGTAATATAAACGAAAAATCAGGAACATTTTAGTTAATTCTAATGAAAACACATTGATTTTTATCATTTGTATTTGAAACAACATTGTCATATGTCTTTTCTTGGATCTAAATAATACAAAACCTCGCTGTATGATTTGAAGTTAAAATCCTCAAATATGGTAATATAGTGACTTTTTCACGTTATTCATGTAGTGTGATTTTACGTATATATATTCGTTTTTACCAATATTTCGATACTACTTCATGTTATCTCACGATATGTGATTTGGCCTTCAAATCTCAGAATTTCGCAAATTTTGCATTTTTAAACAAGTTTTCTTGCATTTTGTTTTGTACTAAAAATCATCGAATTTAGCAATATTTTGACCTTTATCATCCCCTTTTCATTTACGTGATATAAACAAAATATCATCGAATTAGGCCTTTTTCCACGTTTTTGTAAATTTTCAGTTTATTGTTATTAATTCATTAAATATACGATTAAAATTATGCAAACACATAATTGATCAGAAAATAACCTTAAATACTTCATTTTCAATCATCTATTTCTTTCTCGTTAAAATACTGAGTAAGGAATTGAAATGGGGAGAAGTTCTGTTTTTATTGCATATATCGATGTTTCAGCCGGATTAGAACGGTTTTACGTGTACATCTTCCATCGGTAATATAAACCGAAAATCAGGAACATTTTAGTTAATTTTAATGAAAACACATTGATTTTTATCATTTGTATTGGAAGCAACATCTTTATACGTCTTTTCTAGGGTCTAAAAAATACGAAACGTCGCTCTATGATTCGAAGTTAAAATCCTCAAATTTGGTATAATAATGACTTTTTTCACGCTTTTCATGTAGTTTGATATTACGTAAATATATTCATTTTTACCAATATTTCGATACTATTTCATGTAGTATCACGATATGTGCTTTGGCCTTCATATCTCAGATTTTCGCATAATATTGCATTTTAAGCAAGTTTTCTTGCATTTTGTTTCGTACTAAAAATCATCAAATTCAGCAATATTTTGACGTTTATCATCCCCTTTTCCTTTAGGTGATATAAACAAAATATCATCGAATTAGGCAATATTTTGCTGTTTTCCACGTATTTGTGATTTTTCAGTTTATTGCTAATAATTCATTATTATGCGATAAAAATGATGCAAACACATAATTGATTAGAAATTAACCGTAAACACTTCATTTTCAATCAACTATTTGTTTCTCGTTAAAATACTGAGTAAGATATTGGAAAGAGGAGAAGTTCTGTTTTTATTGCATATATCGACGTTTCAGCTTGATTAGAGCGGTTTTACGTGTACATCTTTTATCGGTAATATAAACGGAAAATCAGTACCATTTTAGTTAATTCTAATGAAAACAAATGGATTTTTATCATTTGTATTTGAAACAACATTGTCATGTCTTTTCTTGGATCTAAATAATACGAAACCTCGCTCTATGATTTGAAGTTAAAATCCTCAAATATGGTAATATAGTGATATTTTCACGTTATTCATGTAGTGTGATTTTACGCATATATATTCGTTTTTACCAATATTTCGATACTACTTCATGTTTTCTCACGATATGTGATTTGGCCTTCAAATCTCAGAATTTCGCAAATTTTACATTTTTAAGCAAGTTTTCTTGCATTTTGTTTTGTACTTAAAATCATCGAATTTAGCAATATTTTGACCTTTATCATCCACTTTTCCTTTACGTGATATAAACAAAATATCGAATTAGGCAATATTTTGACGTTATTCCACGTTTTCGTGAATTTTCAGTTTATTGGTATTATTTCATTAAGTATACGATAAAAATTATGCAAACACATAATTGATCAGAAAATAACCTTAAATACTTCATTTTTAATCATCTAATTGTTTCTCGTTAAAATACTGAGTATGATATTGAAAAGGGGAGAAGTTCTGTTTTATTGCATATATCGACGTTTCAGCCGGATTAAAACGGTTTTACGTGTACATCTTCCATCGGTAATATAAACCGAAAATCAGGAACATTTTAGTCAATTTTAATGAAAACACATTGATTTTTATCATTTGTATTGGAAGCAACATCTTTATACGTCTTTTCTAGGGCCAAAAAAATACGAAACGTCGCTCGATGATTCGAAGTTAAAATCCTCAAATTTGGTATAATAATGACTTTTTTCACGCTTTTCATGTAGTTTGATATTACGTAAATATATTCATTTTTACCAATATTTCGATACTATTTCATGTTGTATCACGATATGTGCTTTGGCCTTCATATCTCAGATTTTCGCATAATATTGCATTTTAAGCAAGTTTTCTTGCATTTTGTTTCGTACTAAAAATCATCGAATTCAGCAATATTTTGACGTTTATCATCCCCTTTTCCTTTAGGTGATATAAACAAAATATCATCGAATAAGGCAATATTTTGCTGTTTTTCCACGTATTTGTGAATTTTCAGTTTATTGCTATTAATTCATTAAATATATGATAAAAATGATGCAAACACAACTGACTAGAAATTAACCGTAAACACTTCATTTTCAATCACCTATTTGTTTCTCGTTAAAATACTGAGTAAGACATTAAAAAGGGGAGAAGTTCTGTTTTATTGCATATATCGACGTTTCAGCCGAATTAGAGCGGTTTTACGTGTACATCTTCCATCGGTAATATAAACGAAAAATCAGGAACATTTTAGTTAATTC